>NC_056726.1:1779570042-1779870042 GCF_019279795.1 Protopterus annectens | reverse complement strand
AGTCCAAATCAGAGGCATCTGAATCAGGGCAGGAGTTTTCTTTTTTGCCAGGGTTGAGAAGGGAGGAGATTCCATGCCAAACTTTTTTTGGGGTTGGTGTTATAGTTGGTTTGGAGTGTAGAGAAGTAGGCTTTGTGGTCTGAGGTAATACTTTTTTTTACTTTGTTACTAAGTGTTTTAAATTCATTAAGGGTAATGATAGTTTGATTTTTGGAGTAGCGTTTCCAGGCTTTATCCCGGAATCGCATGACTAGTAAGGTATTTTTGGTTAGACAAGGTACAGGATTGCTTCTTATGCATTTTGTTTTCAGAGGGGCAAAGGAGTCAAGCAAGTTGATGAAAGTGGTTAAAGTAGGTAACAGCATTTCCTAAGGGAAGGGTTTTTAGTGGGTTCCAGTTAATTTTTTTTTGTGCATTTGAGAATGTACTAGGATTAAAGTTGTTTAGGCAACGAGTGAAGATGTAGGTATGAGTTAGTTGTATGGAGGAGGGAAAACGGTGGGCAAAATTGGGGAAGTGGTCGCCTAATGGGCAGAGTGCCACGATCAGAGATGTAATGTGGATGAGAAACTAGAATCCAGTCCAGGGTGCTTCCAGTAATGAAGTTCTTGGAAGGCATAGTTGTTCAGTTAATAAGCTGAGTGAAGTTGTACAAGTTTATATTAATTGAGTTTGTAGGAGATTGAATTGTTAACCAGTTAATATTAACATCATCCAGGATTATAGTTTCATTAGTAATTTTGTTAGAGAACCAGGAGAGAATATCTTCAAGGGTAGAGATATTGTCTCCAGGAGGGATGTGAAGGGAGACTGTGCATATAAGTTTATGTTTGTTTAATGAAGTAGGGTTGAAATTAGTTCTGCCTTGCCAAATTTGGGAATAGGTTTGGTATAGGGGTAACTAATTGGGATGATGAGTAGAGGAGAGCGACTCCCCCTCCTTTTTTATGTGTTCTATCTTTACTAATTATGGAGTAGTTGGGTGGTGTTAATTCAGAGTTTTTTATATGGGGTTTGAGCCAGGTTTCTGAGATGGCCAGAATATTGGGTTGGTTATGGAGAAGCCAAGTATGGAGATTAGGGATTTTGTTGCATATTCTCTGAGCATTTAGAACTGAGAAACAGAGGGGTTTACCAGTTGTGGGAGGAGGATGGGATTGGGAGGTTGAGATGTGTGGGGGAGAAGGTTCAGGGTTTGGATGAATGTCACCAGAGAAAAGGATAGAGATGAGATGGCAGAAGAGGTATTTGAGTTGCTTGGTATGTAATCTATGGGGTGTAAGTTTTATGGGGATGTGGCTAATATAGATGTGAGTAGAGTTTTTGGAGTTAGGTAAGAGTTTGTAGGTGAAGAGCATACTATTATTGAAGGGGTAGAGACTGGGTGATATGCAGGTTGAGTAATATGTGTGCATCGTGGAGATTGGGTTAGCTGTATGAAATGGGGGTGAGTGATTTGCACTGAGAGGTTGGGTGAGATAGGTTAGGTAAGATATGGTAATAAGTAGTAGTATTGAGTTAGAAAAAATTAAAATAACTAGGCAATCTTTTTGTAATGTAAGCATTATGGTTAAACTAAATGACACTTCCACCTTAGGGTGATGCCGGGGGGGGGGGGGGGGGCAGCATCCTCTTGTAGTTGGCTCATTAAGTAAATTGTGGGGTCCAAATACATTCCAAGTGAAAAACCAAATTGTGCAGTTTTGTCTGTGTCCAGAGAACTGGTGATATAATTTTGTATTCAGCATCCAGACCATGTTCCTTATATTTATGTTGACCTTTCTATGGGCCATGATGATTCTAAATTTATTTATTTATTGATCGATTGATATTTGATTACTGAGAAAGTCCAACTGGGTAGAGCCCCATTTTCAGTGGAGGCCTGGGGAGAAAAGCTCCAAATTATTACAAAATATTTTAAGAACAATAATTTTACAATCTTCAAAACTAAAACAAAAACATCTACAGTTTAAATAATTATAACCAATTATATGTAATATAAAAGCATTGGTTAAAGATTGATACAAAGTGTATACATCTTATGTACATGTAAGGTAAATCTTAAAATGGTGGGGAAAAATAGTTGTCACCATTATTCATAGAACATGTTTTAATCAGTGATATTGCAGTTTTCCCAGGGAATTTCATTCAGCTGCTTAAAGCGTGGTCCAAGTTTTGCTGCTAGAACTGAGTGAGTGCTATTTGATGCTGTGGGACTAGGTATCCCTGTCTGTCCTGGGAAGCAGATGCTTTAACCTCTCACTCTCCAGTACAGTGTGGGAATGACAGTTTTTCATTTGTTGTTACTTGCAGTTCGTGTAACTCACATGCACTTATTATACTAAAGGAATTCTTGAAGTAAAACTTCTCTGCCTTAAATGATTCTTTTCATTTTACAAGAGTTAATAAGTCTAGGGCTGTTTGTACGTAATTTTGTTAAGTACTGTAGGAAATCTTCAACCATGACATATCAATGGAAAAATAGGTAAGTAATGATGTTCAGGTTACTGAGTATATATAACTAGATCTCCCTCCCATTCTGTCTCTGTTATGGTAGCAGGTGGTTTTCCATGTAAGTCACACCCTCATCCACATGTATACCCAGTCACAGAATGGCATTCAGAATAGCTTGCCAAGTCAAAAAAATGATGCATAAGGCAGTTTTGTTGCAATAAAAATAACCAAAAATAAACATACTAATACTAAATATTTTCATTGCTAGTGCAGAAAGCTTCTTTAAACTGCTGGGAGAGCCCTGGGTGCATGACACAGAGGGATAAGGCCCTAACTATGACCCAGGGAAACTAAGAATGATTATGAGCTTGGACGTTTGAAGAGGTGGGCAGGGGAAGGTGGAACTGAGGGGCTTATGCCAGCTTGCTCAGTGTGGGGGGTGGTGATCCTGATCAGTCGATTACAATTAAAATGTCAGTAGAACCGGGGAAGTTGCTTTGGCGAGTCTAAGCTGGTAATGGAAACTGTCAGGGAGGCATTTGTGAGTAGAGCACAGGATGCCCCGATGTTCCAGATGTGGGGTTAGGGCTATTGAAAACAGAACTCCAATGGCTGCATGCACAGTGACTGAAGCAATTAGTTATCACCTGTGGTGTAAAGGAGAACCGCCTGGTAGAGAAGCTTGATAAGTCCACAGGTAGTGGGGAGAAAAATGATGGCAGAGAAAGTGTTAAGTTCACATTTGTGTACCTTACACAGCAGTTTCCTGCAGAGCTTTGCATTCGTGAAAGAAAAGGCACTGTACCTGAGTGAGTGCTTGTAAAATTAAGAGTGAAAGAAATGGATCCTGCTTTCAACTAAGCACCTGTAGGCTGAGATTTTAAGCACAGGAGGTCTTCTAGAAGTGGTACTGAGTGAACTAAAGAAAGCTAAATCAAAGAAGAAAGCACAGTATATCAAGTTGCAGGGAGGGAAATTAAGATACAAAAAAAAGAACAGATGGAAAGATCTATTTTATGAGTGCCACTGTAGCTGCTCATTTATTGCGGGAATCAGGTTTAACGGTGGAGCTCAGTAATTAGTGCTACTTGTATGTCATCAGCAGAAAAGGTTTTTGCCTTTGTGCTGGGTTTCTTTTAGTGACTTGTGTGTAATGCATAAGAAGTTCTCTGAATCCTTTTTTTCATAAGAAAGAAACGTGTCCGGTTTTCTTCCTTTTCCTAGATGAGGTCTTGTTGCCATGGCGCCTTTCTCATTGAGGCTGTGTACATCAGGAGGAGTGGTTGCAAAGGACACTTCATAGTGTCTGAGCTGCCAAGCCACTGCAAGCAGACTGTGCACAATGGGGGATTATGATCGTTGTATTTCAGGCTCACATAGACATAGTCAGCTGATTTGTGCAACAGCATCACAGATTGAGTCCTCAGGGCAACTGAGAAGAAGAAGATGGATGAGAGGTACAAAGAATTGTCCTCCTTTTGCATTGGGGGGAGAGAGAGAGAGAGAAAGAAAAGCCCCCTTGTTTTCCCTGCCTCACTGGCCTTAGTTGACACTATATGTAGTAGTAGTCCACAGACAGAAGGTTTATTAACTGGTGCCTGTGTGAATGTACATATCCTTCGGTTACATCTCTTGTGATTGAAAGAAAAAAAAGGCCATAGCCAGCACAACAGATCCAGCAGTGCATAAGCTCTACACTCAGATTTTGCCTACATAGAATTAACCCCGCAGTCTAACTCTCTTTAGGACAGAACTACAGGGCATCATACATCTCAACAGCAGAGGAGTCAAGATTGCCATTGAATTATCAGAGTCCGCAGGTAATGGTAAGATGTACATTGCTGCATGAAAGCGAGTATCTTTGAGGTGGGAGTAGATAGTAGAAACAGTAAGAAAGTTCGGGCACAGGTGGCCTACACATTTAGTTGTGGAATTTACAGCATTTTTACAAAAGGATATGTTTTTGCATACGCTGTTAGTGTAGTGTCTTGTGTCAATGTAACAGAGTATCAAACTGATTTTGCCAGTCTGCAAATAGACATTTTCAGTGATTACAGACATATGAATCTCTTGGCTTCTCAAATTTAAGAATGACCAGAACAGTCGTAAATTTGAGGGTTCTTAGTGTTCATTGAAAGATCAAAGTTGCCACACATTTGGAATTTCTCTGCCTGGCAGTCCTGCTGTGCTGGAATAAGAGCACCAAAGAATGACTGCTTTCAGTCTCTGGGACATAGCAGAGTGCAGCTTAGAAAATCTTTGATATGTAACCACATATGTTCTAGATTTCCTGAGCTGCAGCATTGTTGTATTTTAAGCTGCAGGACATTCCAGGATTTGCATATGCAGAAAATAGCCGACTGAAATTAATTTAGGAAAGTCAGCCTGATGTTCAAGCTGCTCCACTTTTTGTGAAGGTTTTTCTCCCAACTGCCTACCAATAGTCAGCCCTCTCCCAGCCAGTTGGCTCATTCATTTCTCATCACCTGGACAAGGGTCAGCTGGAATGGGCCATCATTTAAGCAGCCATCAGGGGTGGTTCAGGTTGTTGCCTTTAATCCAGATCTCCCTGCACATGCTCAGTTCATGAGGGAGGGAAGGGGATGTGCACTGAGCGGTCTGCAGTGGATGCTCCTCACTTCCATAAGGGGCATTACCATGAAGCAGCCCAGATTCCTGTTCTCAAGCATGGTTGGTGATTTCCCTTCTGTAAGGGGCATTATCAGGAAGTAAACCAGATTCCTGTTCTCAAGCATGGGTGGTGCTTTCCCTGATCTTGACTGAAGAAATTACACATCCCCATGTACTCACCAAGTGCTCACACCCACCCCACCACCACCACCAGGAGAGGTGAGTGGGCAGCTCCCCCCCTGCATTCCTCTTCCTCTTTGCTGTCTGTTGCCATGCCAGGGCCACTAATTGAACTCTGGCTACCCAGGGTAAGTTCAGGGCTCCATCTCTCTGCTCCATGGAGCAAAGCGTAAATGTCATCACTAAATGTAACAAAAATAGGTTTTCTAGCCACAACACAAAGTAGGGTCAGTGCTATGTTTTTTGGGCTTTACTTGCTTCAGGTGGCGACCCCTAACCGGGAAAAGCCAAAAGACAACAAGAACTTGCTTCACTTTATTTCAGCTGCTAATCATTTCTGGTGGCCTAACTAGTACAGTATTTAATACTGCTGTCTCAAAGAGCTTGGGTTTCTAGTTTGGTTTCCCTGTTAGAGTGATTTTTCACCCTCATTTAGCTGTTCTTTCCTGTATTCGAGCAGGAGACAGGCACCTTCTAACCCAGATGTGAGAGTCCCATGACCCATTAATTTCCTGATAGGATGTCCTAAGTAGCCCACTTGTTCCTCAGAGACATGAGAGTCAGGTGCTAGGAAGTGGGCTAGCATGCTGGACCTAGCCGACTCCACTTTTAACTCCTGGACCCCCCTAGTCCACGTGGCAGCTCTCTTGAGCTCCACATTTGCTACCTACAACAGCGCGTGCGTACACACACACACACACACACACACACACACACACACACACACACACACACCGTACTTTGCTGTTGCATTGCTACATTTGGCAGCATGTGCTCTGTGGGCCCATTCTTTGTATGTGCAATACCTAGTGGTCCCTCTTGGTGCCCCACAAGTGGCACCCAAAGGCCATTGCCCTGCCCCCAGATGGGTGAGCTTTGTAGCTCACTTCCATCTTCCCCTGGTCTATCCCTTTCTGCATCCAGGCTGATAATTGAGCACAGATCTTCTTAAATGCAGTCAGTTTTCAGTCTTCTGTGTCATAGGGATTGTGCTGAATGTTCTCCTTTTAACTTAATGGGTATCTGTAAGATTTTGCATTTTCCTTCCACATCCCAGTGGCATTTCTGTAGTTGGTCTGGCTTACTACTGAGTTGCCCATAGGTGTGCGTACAGTGCGGGGGGGGGTGTGTGTATGTGTGTGTGAGCAACCGTGTATAACCTGCCATGCAATGGTGCCCTCTTTGGGATTGGTTCTCTGTCTTAACGCATTTCAGTGCTGCAACAGGATGGTGTTCCCCTGTGAGTCTGCATTGTATAAAGCAGGCATTACTGAATGAATGAAAATACTGTTGACTTTTTTTTTTTTATTTGACTTTCTGTATTGTCTTCCTTTTTCAGGGGCATCATTTCCCCCAGGAACGTAGAAATGCTTCTCTCTAGTACTAATATAATTCTTACAAGTTGCTTGACTGGTTGTCATACCCTTCCCGCATGTGTATATATAGATGTATAATGTGTGCATGTGTCTGTCTGTTTCTCTCTCTCTCTCTCTGATATAGAGATTGAGCACTATAACATTGGTTTTCACAGAATGTATTCTTCAGGCCCTTGTGCCAAATTCCTAGAAGACAGCATTTTCATTCTGCACGGGTCACATTTCTTTGCCAGAGTACACCTAACATTGTGTTATCTCCGGTGTACCTATGTAAGCTTTTTAGCTGTGTGCTTTCAGCATTACACATACCATACTTGCTTAGGTTTTCTTAGTGGGAAGCTTAACTTCCTGGCTTCCACTATGCATTACTTCTGTAATGTAGTCCCCCCCCCCCCCCCCCCCCCGCTGGCAAACATAAGTAAACCAAAATTATCTGTTCACAGCCACCCTGACTGGTACCACTGCTAGTACATTACTTTCAGTGTAGCCACTGCTAAAACTTCTGTATCACCACTGGTTACAGAGGAACATAGAAACTGCTCGCAGGTAAGAACCAGTTGGCCAGCTTACTTTGCTTTCTTACAAGCTGAATACGTTTCTGATCTTTTTAAATAATGGCATTTTTGTTCTTATTTCCTCCTGGAGTTATATTCTTAAATTTTGCCCATTTTCCAGCCTGTAAAAGGAAAACAAAAACAAAAACTTCCCAACATCACCCCAGTACCTTCAACTTCTACCTTTATAGTATGTGCAGACATCAAGGTTTTCTGTTAATTCTTTAGAGTTTCTTAAATGTGTTTTCTTAATGCCCCTTCCCCCGCTTTCAGCCTTTGCAATCAAGTGCAAAAACATGCCTTTGAGATGAAGTGCATAGTTAGCCAATTTAGCCACAGTCTGTGAAACTGGATGGGGAAAAAAAGCAAGCTTGTGCTTATGTTTTTCTAAATGCCCATCATAGTCTTGTGATACTGAGGTAATGTACCCAAAGTTCAGGGATGCACTTGTGAAACTAGCAGAAGGCTTGCTGTCATTTTTTGTGTGGGTGGTATGAAATATGGGTGAGGCAAAAGGAGTGTTTCTTAACAGTGTCAGGGGTCGTCAGAGTTCATATTGCAATGTATTCAGTGCAAGTGTGTGTTTTAAGGATTTATTTATGAAATGTGCTTCACTGGTTACCATTACATGTGCGACTGCGAGGCTAAATAGAAAAGGCTGAGTGAGATGAGCGATGACGACATATCTTCAGCAAATCAGACAATTCATTATTGCCAAGGAAAATTGGTGACCCAGGAATTGACAATGTAATGATTTGTTCATAAGGTAGGCAGGGACCTACTGAGGGATTGTCAACAGGGATGAAAGAACTGTTCTCTTTAGGTGAATCAGAAGTCAGATTGGTGAGTTGGAGAGATGAATAAGTCATTCTGTTCAAGTAAGTCAGTTGGATAGATAAATAAGTCATTCTCTTCAGTTAAGTCAAGTGTTGTGTTGATGAGTCAGGAGAAAGCTTTCACTTCTTGTTAGATCTGAAGGTGTATGCCTTTGAAGGTCAAGTTAAGAATGGAGGGACAGCTAAATGGCACTGTGTGACGCTAACTGATCTTGAAGTTGACAGAAACTTGTTTTCATTTCTGTTTTCACTGCAGTGCATTATTTGCAGGCAGTCAAGTTTGGAATAGTTGTGTGGAGATACAGAGCCTCATAACTGCATGTATTATACAGCAGATTAAGTACCTGTTTAACGTGTGTGTGTGTGATTAATTTTGCCATTCTGCAGAATGGAGACATATACAATGAAAATAAGGCTCAGAGGTACTAAAGTCTGGGACTTGTTATGCAACGGTGAAACACTGAACATTTTTGAAGCATCCATCCACAACACCTTTTTCCCATTTTTGCACATAGGGTCAGGATCACCTCAACAGTGGCAATCATCTAGAGCTAAGGGAAGCATCATTACTTAGTTGATATTTTTTCTGGTTTAGTCAACAGACATCTATCCTGATAGAAGAGTTTTAGGCTAATTACAAGTCAAAGAAGATTAAGGTAAATTTAAGACATTTAAAACTCAAAAACGTAAAATACTACTAAAACAAAACACACACTGGAGCCAGAATAAATTTAGCGCTTCCGTCTCGTTTATTAAAGAACTTCTTCAGAATTACAAAATCCACCATTTACATCATTTCCTTTTATACCACCATTATTTCGACATCATTTCCTACTAGTGGTAATCCTTAAAAGGACATGTCAATATAAAATTCACTCAACCAAACAGTACTATCACTTCTTTGACACAATAACTACTAATGAAAACCTATATGTATAATATAAACTTTGTAATAATGTTCTTAATTTAACTACATTTACAATACATACAAAAATGATATTCTTATAGCAGAAAAAAATAAAAATTAACATAATTTAAGTAACTTTTAACAGAAACTTTATCATTAATGCCGGGCATTACATCATTTCTTAAAAAAATTGCCATTTCAATTCTGTTTTTTCTAAGAAGTGATTAAATGAACCTACAAACTTGTCTGTTTTCACTTTCTCTATTAAAAAAAGGTGAACTTCTTAAAATTTTCACACGACACTGAATGTTTGGCTAGCGCATTACTCAAATCTTTCTTTTTAATAGCCAATAAATGTTACCTAACCCTGTGTCTTAACTTTCTACTGGTTTTTCCAATATAGAAATTTTCACAGTTAGAAGATACTGCTAAGTAAACTAATCCTTCACTCTGACAATCATATCTGTCCTTAGCTGTCACCGTGTATTTTATGTGTTTAAAATAATGACTTTGTACACCCATCATAAATCTACAGTGTATTTTATGTGTTTAAAATAATGACTTTGTACACCCATCATAAATCTACATTGTCTACAGTTTGTACAGGGAAATGTCCCCAAACGTGTGACGACTCTATTCTGGCTCTCTTCTCTGTGTCCGTTTTCCAAAATTCCTTTTAAATTTTTTTTATTAATAAAATTTGGTTGCATCACAATAATCTTACTTAATTCTTCATTACCCAAGATAATTTTCCAATTCTGTTGTATAACTTTTCTAATTGCAGGTCCATCAATACTCATAGGTATTGGAAATGCATGCTTCAATTCATCATTCCTGTTTACATCCTGACAAAATTTATTTTGTTGAAACCCAGTTTTCAGTATAGGCAAATATTTATCATTCCTATGTTGTATAATGTAAGACATTTATTTTTCACTAGAAATCGAGGGTTTCAAGGGTCTAGAGATGCATGTGTGACCGAAGTGAAACATCGAACAAAGTACCGGCGGTTCTTAGGGGACAGTTCCATCAGCAGAAATTCTACTTGAAGCCAGTGACTTAGAAGATTTCTTACACTTTTAGGATTGCTCTTTTATCTTAATACTTTAATGACCTTTAGGCGAAATAATTGCTGTGCCTAATGGGTATTTTTTCCTTTTGCTGCTCATTACCGTAGGTGTTCTTTCCAATATTTCTCAGTGCTACGCATCTCATTAGTAAAAGTAATTAGTCTTAAAGTAGAAGCCACCCTGCCATCCTTAGTAATGAGCGTTGACCCTAATCTTAACCCCATCCCTTCACCCTAATCATACACCTTGGCTTAGAAACGTCCTTTCTGTAGCACTACCATTACTCATAAAACTTTGGTCTGAATGACTTGGTAGGGTTAAGTTTTGTAGATTATAAAAGGAATTTGCTTTCTTTTTTTTCAGTCTACTGGCATTCGGATATTTGTGTTCTCAGTGAAATGAATGTTTGGCATGTTGTGGTCAAACTTTTGTGGGTCAACCATTTAACATCTCACACATTCATGACATAGTCCTATATGTATAAGAAACAGAGAGATACATACAGATAAATAACGACAAATTGCTGTAACTATAGATCTATAGGGTCCACTATTTATTTAACATTTGTTAACCAAGTACATGGACTTATCCAAGGATCCTTTTCAGTCACAACCCGGAGTGACCAAGAAACCTTGAATGTCAAAATGCTGAACATGAATGCCCAAAACATCAAAATCATGAAACTTTCAGCTGCAGGGTCCTGCCCTCAAACTTGTATATAGCATCTCCATGGTCATGCATGCAAACAATAACTAAGAAGGTAGAAATACCCACAAAAAAGGAGCCACTGCCAATCATAGCTCTCAACATTGCTTAAAAATCAGAGTCAAGGATAAAAATAAAGGAGGGACAATAGTTCAGGATCAGGGATAACTTTTAAATACTATTCTGATTTGTTTAAAATGTTAATAGAATAATAGATTTTACATCATTGTGCATTTTCTAAACATATGAGGTGTGCAATTCTAATGTCTGGTAGTAACTGACTGTAATCCTCCGTGATTTACCAGAAAATCAGAAATGTTATAAAGGACAGGGCAAACTTATAAGGAATAAAATTTGGAGTATTGTGATAAGTCAGAGACATTTGAGAGGAATGCTGCTGATGCAGCGACACTTGTTCTGTTCCTTGGTGTCTTGCATTTTGAGCAAATGACACTCGAACAATTTGATGTCCGCCATCTGTAGATATCTTTATATGTGTGTATCTGAGACATAATATCTTATCTGTGTGTGTATGTGTGTGTGTGTGTCTGTATACCTGATATATCATCTATCTATATCTGTCTATCTATATATATAGCTTAGATATAGCCAAATGATATAGATATACAGCTATTCTCTCTCTCTCTCTCTCTCTTGTGTGTGTGTGTGTGTGTGTGTGTATGTATATATATATATATATATATATATATATATATATATATATATATATGGATCCCCTTTAGAAATCCGAAATCCAAAAAACTGAGATGAAAAACCAGACATCCAGGAAGACCGACCGTCTGCAATATCGACAAACACTAATGGTAAGTAACCGATCGCCCAACTCACAAACACACTAACGTCGAAGCACAAAAACACCCACCCAGGGCTTTGCCCCCCACACCCCCTATGTTTGTGGGGGGGGGCTATGCCCTCCACATCCCCCCTAACTAAGTATACCTACTCCGAGATTGCACTACCACAGAGGAAAGGGGCAAAGATCAGTATGTTGGCCAAGTGGTTACTTACAGTTATTGACTTGTCGGTGTCTTGAACGGTCTGTCTTCCTGGATATTGGGGTTTTATCTCGGTCTTTTGGGTTTCAGGTAAGTAGGATTTCGGGTTTCTAAAGGGGATCCATACATATATACATATATATATATATATATATATATATACATATATATATATATATATATATATATATTATATACATATGTGTGTGTATGTATGTGTGTGTATGTATGTAATATGTAATAATATTTATTACTGCTTGGTAGTAACTTGATTAAAGTTTAGCTGTCATTCTAAGTCTTTTGGATTAAGCACTTGGGCTTCAGACCAGTTGTTTTACATTAGGAAGGTTTGTGGCATGCACTGTGGTGGCAGGACAGGTAGCTTTCATCCTTCTAAGTTGGGAACTGCTGATTGAGAGCCCAGTGTCTGTTATTCTTAAAGTGTATTAGTTCTGGTTTAGGCACTTGGGCTTCAGGCCAGTTATTTTACATTAAGAAGGTTTGTGGTCTGCACTCTTGTGGGAGAAGAGGCTGGACTCTGCCCTTCTGAGCTGGGAATTTCTGGTTAAAGGTTTATAGTGCCTGAATATTTGAACTGTATCTTACTGAAATTGGTACACCTTGTTTGCTGTAGCATAGACTAGATCCAGGCCTGCTGAATTTAGCTTTGTTTATATGCTTGTTGTTTGTTTGCTTGTTATTTCCTGGAATGCTAATTCCACCTAATCTGTGACTTCTCAGCTTCTGTGGCTCACTAGTGATATCTGCATTGCTTACTGTACTTATTTCCTTGTTTCACTTGAAAGAAAGTTACTGTTTGTCGTTTTTGCTTTTAAGTTACCTGTAACACATTGCACTTAAGTTACCTGGCACTTGCTCACTAAAGCAATTATATAAGTCAGCACTAAAAATTAAAAGCACTACACCCTCACTCCCCACTGGCCCTGGTTTTCAATTATTAAGGAATTCCCAATATTATTCTAGTATGTCCAAAGGTCAGTTGTCAATCTCCTCTCCGGTCCAGCTGGTGAATCTAGGAATCTTGAGGCAATGTTACAACTGCCTCATGTACACAGACAACCCTCTCCTCCTCCCAACAAATTCCAACACATGTGAGAGATGCAACCATATAGCCAAACTGGAGGCTAAGCTCTCTCAACTCAGTACTGGCATAACCAGTCAGGAGGAGAAGGAAACCATACTCACTACAATTCCAGTCTCACATAGACCTACCACGACAGCAAACCAAACACATAATCACACAAAAACATACTCGGAGGCTCTAAATAAAGATCTGCCAAAGCAGCAGAGACCTCCAAAGCAGACACCCAAGCAGCCGCTACCCCAAAACAAAACACATGCAACACATATCTCACAAAGCCAGTGTGCCAAACAGTCACAGCCCTTAAGACTAAACAACACACCTGATACACTTGTAATAGGTGACTCTATCGTCAGGCACACTGGCGTCCGCTCACCAGGCTGAACAAGGAGAGGGTCACGGTGAGCAGCCTGTCGGGTGCTAGGATCCGCCACATAACACAAGCACTCAGGTCACTCCAAGGCAAGTACAAATATGACTCAGTCATTGTCCATGCTGGTGTGAATGACCTGAGACGTACCTCCCTGGACTACATGAAAAGAGACATAAAGGAGCTCTCTGAGCATGTAGCCCAGGCCGGTATGACCCTGACCTTGAGTAGCATCTTACCCTTACCAAGAATGATGCCACAATATGAAGACAAGATGATCAATTTCAACAATTGGCTTAAGTACTGGTGTCATTCAAAGGGGATCCAATGCCTGTCAGCTTGGGATGATATGCTCGACAAGCCACGATGCTTCGCTAGGGACGGCTTGCACCTGTCACCCCTGGGCTTTCGGATATTGGGAAAGGCTCTTGCTACCCCCATAGTGCCTTTTTTAGGCAAGGCTCAAAAGACAAACCCACCTCCATAGGTATCACAAGGGATAAGAAACTAAGAGTAATGCTACTCAACGCCAGAAGTCTAAACCTCAAGATGCACGCACACGAAACTCTCCTTAGCATGGAGAACATCGATATCTGTGCAGTAACAGAAATCTGGTTCAGGGCTCCCGAGAGCACCCCAGCACTACCAGGTTATACCTCATACCATGCTTTTCGGCCCCAAAACTTGGACCGAACCACAAAAGGAGGGGGAGTATCGATATTCATCAAAGATACCCACACCTCCAGGTTGGTGGCAAAGCACGAAGCATCAGAGACTATCCATGTGCAACTAACAGTGGGTAAAACTGCCTTCCAGTTTATAGCTTGCTACAGACCACCCTCCCAAAACCAGGAACCCCACTCGGCCTTCCTGAGAACACTGGAAAATATGAAGGTCTCTCCAAACACCATTATATTGGCGACTTCAACTACCCAAACATAGACTGGGAGCATTACTCTAGCTCCAACACCCTAGCCCAAAGGTTCCTAGAATTTATAAACTCAAATGCTATGGAACAACTTGTTACCACTCCCACAAGAGGGGAAAACATACTGGACCTGATCATCACCAACATGGGGACTCTATGCTCCAGACTAGAAGTGTATCCCTCACTGGTAAGATCAGACCATAAACTAATCTCACTGGATATTCACATCCCGACCCCACCCCCTGCCCAGAAAACCACAGTGAAAAACTTCTCTAAAGCAAATTTTACACTCCTCAAAACTGAGGTGGAATCCTTCAAAGCCCCCGGGCCTGTGGAAAATACAGCCCAGACCGCAGAATCCTTTATAAACGCATTCTATGAACACCTTCAGGAATGCATGGATCATCACGATCCCAAATAAAACCAAGACCCAATCCTCCAAAGGCAGATGTTCTGTCTGGTGGACCCCAGCCATAAACAAACTATACAATAGAAGGAGGAAGCTACTAAATGATAAAGCAAAATCCCAAAAAGGGAAGGCATCACTGATCAGTATTAGCAAAAACTACGGGCACACATAAAATTGTCTAAGGCCAGCTTGAGAGAAAAATTGCACAGGACACTAAGGATAATCACAAGGCTTTCTTTAGTTATGTTAGGAACCTGGGTGGTAATTCCCAGATATGCTCAGAATTAGTCCAAAATGAAAAAAAATACACCGAACCCACAGACATTGCCAACATCCTAGCTGACAGGTTCAGCGCAAACTTCTCCCTCCCACCAAAGGGCAAATATCTATCCCAGCAGAGTGCTGCCCCTGACATCTCAGATGCTCAGGTAAGAGCCGCCCTCTCCAAAGCAAAAACACAGCATCAATGGGACCAGATGGTGTCCCGGGCTGCGTCCTACATGAACTCAAAAAAGAGCTAAACCCAAACATAAAACTACTGTTCAATCTCAGCCTTACTGCAGGATATGTGCCCAAAGAGTGGCGTACAGCAACAGTGGTCCCTCTCCATAAAGGTGGTGCCTCAACGGATCCTGGAAACTATCGCCCCATAAGCCTGACTAGCTTGGTCTGCAAAGCTATGGAAAGGATCATCATGGACCTCATAAATAAAGATATTGGGGACCTACAAACACTGGATCCTACCCAGTTCAGCTTTGTTAAGGGCAGATCCTGCCTCTTAAACCTGGTTGATTTCTTTGAAACAGTCACCAAGGCCATTGTGAGGGAAGGTGGTCCACACAGCCTACCTGGACCTCGCAAAAGCCTTCGATACAATACCCCACTCGGGCATTATAGATAAGCTCACCAGCTTAAATATAAACCCCTATGTCACTAGATGGATTGCAAACTGGCTCAAGGACAGAACCCACATGGTTAGAATTGCTGGAGCCATGTCAGACTCCAAACCAGTTACAAGTGGTGTCCCATAAGGCTCAGTCCTGGGACCTCTCTTGTTCGGTATATATTTCTCGGAGGTACAGGCCAACACGGAAGGACTGTGGCTGACCAAGTTCGCAGATGACTGCAAACTGGGTGCCATAATCGACTCTCCAGCCGACACAAGCATCCTCCAAAAGGGCCTCATAGAAACAGACAACTGGTGCCAGAGCCATGGCCTCAAGCTAAATGCCAAAAGTGTATAGTCATCCCCTTTGGCAAAACAAAGTGCCCACAAATTACCACATAGGTGGAAATCCATTAAGTACAGAAGAAGTAATTAGGGACCTGGGGACCCAAGTTGATAGCAATCTCTCATTTGACAACCACGTGGCCAAAGTGGTTAGAAAAACATTTTATATAGCCCACCTAATCATGAAGGGATTCACATCTAGATCAGGGGAGGTCATCGTGCCTCTTTACTCATCCCTCATCAGGCCCATAATTGAGTACAATGCCCCTTTTGGGATGTACCTTACCAGACACCTGCAGCAACTGGAAAGACCCCAAAAGTACCTCACCAAGAGGATCAAAGGGCTCAAACAGATGCCATATGCTGCCGGTTAAAGAAACTCCAGCTCTACTCAGTGGCATACCGCCTGTTCAGAGGAGATCTGTGCCTGGCGATAAAGCCATGTCCAACCCGAATTAATGGACATGCTGCACCTCAGAAAATCCAAATCTCATCGAGCTACGCGCTCGAGAGACTTGAACCTCAGCACTGAAATAAATAGGACATGCTGGAGGGACAGATTCATAACCCAGAGGCTCCCTTCACTCTGGAATAAAATCCCAGTCCAGGTTAGGCAGAGTCCCTCATTGACTCTCTTCAAGAGGAATCTTGATGAGTGGATGGGAGATCGTAGGTTTACCCCGGGTATCACTTCTGTGTCACTGTTAGATGGAGGCATAGTATACTAACCTCGAAAAAGGGCATAACAAAATAAATTTAAAATGGGTGGCGAAAGCCAAACACATTCTTGCTAGGCTTATAAATGCCCTAGGGCAGATAGCCTAGTATGAACCTATATAAATACACACATATATAAAAACATTGATTTTTTTATTTGTTAATCAGACTGATGGCCTGCCACAGTACTCTTTTCAGCCACTACCTTGACCATGAGGCAATTAGACTACAATCATAAGTATAACAGCAAGCGCTGACAAATATTAGCAAATACATGAGTGTTGCTAGATGGAAACAAACATTTACAAACAGTAGTAACGTCATACAATGCATGCACAGTTTCAAGCATAAGCAGAGGGGGTACTGTGCAGAACTGATGTATAATGCAAAACATAGGTGAAGTTTATGTGCAACTGGTAAATAAAAATTAAGGGTGGAAATTAGTTGTGATCACATAGAGCTGTACTTCTAAAGGATAGGATGCAAATTAGAAGAGGAAAGAAAGGAAATGTAAATTTATTTTTATTTTATTTATTTATTACTTATTTTACATTTGTTAACTGGGATGGTCTGACTGGACGAGGTCCATTTACAGCGGAGGCCCGGGAAGAAAAGCTCCACTTAATTAAGACAAACAAATAATGACGTTATACATAATGCAAAACATTGTTATACTAGTAGTATGTGAAAAAAGAAACAGTAAAATAATTCTTATCAGCAATATTTACATATGTACATTCTGTTTGTTTTAAAAAATACAGATAGAGATCACAACAACGTTACTGTTTGTCAAGGGATACCATTTGTAACAACCATGCTTGTACGAGTATCGCATTATCCGCAGCATGTAATGTCAAATGTCAGCTTGCTCTGGATAGCAACCTAATCTGAGTTTGTTTATTTATTTATTGACACATTTACTGGGAAAGTCTGATGGGATAATTTTGTCAATTTTCAGCTGAGGCGTGGGGAAAAAAGCCCCACAAATAAAAGAACTGAAAGTACATATACATAGGTGAAAACTGACATATTACAATATACAAATGATGTGTAGAATAATGTGTGTATATCATCATTCATACGGGATCAAACATCTTGACATGTTACAAGTATGAGAACTTTTACTCACAAAGCAAGTGTCGGACTAGAATAGGTATATGGAATGCAACTAATCAATATCCTTAAATCATGTGTTTTTATGTTGTTATAATAGATGATGTTTTAGCTTTTTTCTCAAGCAGAGATTGTTTGTTTAAGGAAGACATTTATTGCGGTAGTTTGTTCTTTGCTGCAGGGGTGAGTCAGTAGTTTGTTTGTAGGCTAATGAGAATGGGGGTCTGTGGGGTTTCAATGAAGAATTCTTTCTAAGGGCACGTGAAGATTCAAGTTCAAGTACCATAAATTTATTAGCAAGAGGAGGACAAAAGCCTTTATTATCATAGGCAAAAGTGTTTAGAGTTAAGTAGTCCTGAGATAGGCAGGCATTTAGCTCGCTTATTAGTGTTACAGTGGTATTTTATATAGCTAGCCAGATTAAAAAGTCTTCCATGTTTGTTTTGTGTATTTTAAAATATAGTAGTATTATTCCCAGATAGAATCGTGATAATGAGCAAAGCATATTCAATTCTTGTGATTAATACATTAATGGTGGTGGGATTTCTAGTGTCTAGGGTTAGAAGATGGGAAATTCTGTAAGATATCTTTAGCTGTTGCAATACTTTAGTGGTGGTAAGCTACATATGATTATGAAAAAAGGGGTAACATCTAATACAGCTCATAAATATTTTTGCTGTGTAATGAAAAGTGATGGTGGTCTCAATGGCTTTACAGCAATAGAAACGATTTTAGATAAGCTTTTAGTGGTGGCAGATACCATCACATTTGACTTATTACTGGTCATAGTTAATTTGTTTTTAGCAAGCCAGCTCTATATTAACGCAAAGTGACAGCAAAGATTGTAATTATGACATAGACTTATGAGCAATAATGAAGACCATGTTATCTGTGTACAAGAAATGTATATATATATATGGTTTACCTTCATTTCATTGACCATTGTTTGTGTGACATCCTTCCATCGAAAGGACACCCGCACAAAACTCACAACGGCGACTGACATATGTTTGAATGGCTACAATGCAAATGCATTTAGCCATTCAAACAGATGGACAAATGTCGAAAGTAGTTTTCAGCTAAACCATTTTCGACATTTTTACTCGGAGGCTTTCCTTGATTCACGGAAGTGCCTGCTCGCGCAAACCATTTTCAATAAAATGAATGTAAACCATATATATATATATATATATATATATATATGTGTGTGTGTGTGTGTGTGTGTGTGTGTGTGTATATATATATATATATATATATATATATATATATATATATATATATATATATAGGCACACACACGCACATATATATATATATATATATATATATATATATATATATATATATATATAAGGTGTATGGTTAGGGTTGTGGGAAGGGCAGCATTAGGGTTAGGGATAGAACCCATTAACAGGGGGTTCTCCCCACCAACTCAATTGCATGGGGCCTTATTTTAATGCCTCATCATGTGTGCAACACTCCCTAGTACTGCACTGCAGGTCAATAATGGAAAAAATAAATGCATTCACCTGGGGTTGTACTAGAACCTACGGACTTTTGATCTTTCAGAGCTAAAGGTGTGTGCGCTACCTGTTGAGTCACTGATACTGACAGATGTAGGTGGTTTGAAGACTAGTAGGCAGCAACAAAGTTTAATAGGATTGTGTAGTGTGACTGCAGATATGTTATACCGGCTTTTACTTTCACCTGTAAAACTTGTAGCAAAGGCAGAAGGAGCACAAGTTTGATAAGCTTTCTTAAGCATAGCACCTTAGCACTACATTACTAATACCTGTTTTAGTTGTTATCCCTCAGCTACATAATATTGGGTTACAGCTTCCTTTTCCAATCTTAGTTTGTGAATTAATTCATAGGCAGTTACTAGGCATGCAGTCTAGGACACCATTGAGGAGCCTAGCCCAGTTTCACCATTGTACTGCCTGGTTAAGTGTCTTTCTCAGAGTCACTTATTAGGTGAATGGAGGATGTGGGACTCGAACCCTGAACTGAAAGCAGCTCATTATCAAACCATAGCCTTAATCCTTATTAATCCCCTGTAGTAACTACTACCAGATTATTTGCTGAAGACTTTAGAAACCTACCTTCAGTGTTGTGACAATTTGTAGTAGTGATAGTCTGGAATCTTGTGTGGAACATTTGCGTGTTTCTGTTCTTTGACCATTAATAAGAGGAACACACTTTGCTGTCATCTTGGCCTCTTCTGTGTGATGACTAGAAATTAGGCTTGCTGTAGATACAGAGGTGTCCATCCTTTCTAGATAAGACCGTGTGTCAGTTTTTGTAATGTAAGAACAACATTTAAGTTTCCACATCAAGTGGCTGACAGTTCCAAGTTAAATGCGAGTCATAACCACATGGTCCACAAAGGCGTAGATTGTAGGAATGAGTCAATGTATCTGGGACACATTGGATGTGTTTATGTATGTTTAATAATTAACTTTCTGAGCATAGATGACAATGAACAGACCACATATTTTCACTTCTCAACTGTAGATTTATACAAACTGACCAACTTATTGTGAACCACAAACTTTTCTAAACTTCACTTGTTGAATAGACAAGTAGATAGACAACAGAAAACTTGAACGGAATGATATTTTTTTTTAATATGGAATTGTAGTGAGCTGTATATGTAGACAGTTAGACTTTCCAAGCTGTTGCACTTGCTACTGCTTCTGAGAGCTTGGAAAAGCTGTAGTAATTTAATGTAGGAATTCCTGTCATTCCCCTTATATTTTCTTACACTTTCTGGATTATCTTGAATCTTTTATCTTAACATTTTAATGATCTGTGGGTGAAATAATTACTGTGCAGTCATGGTAAACACATCTTTACATGGCTATTTTTGCTCATTACTGTAGGTGTTCTTTGCATCATTTCTTAGTGGTGAACAACTTTCCAGTAAAGGAATTAGGTTTGTGAGTAAGTACTAGGCTGGCTGCCCTTGAGTGCCATTTTAAGTTTAGCCAGTTTCCTTTTTTGGCTTGAAATGACCTATCCCATTTGGTTATAGATTGAATTAGCCATCACATGATCAATAATTATATATTACCCCTAATGAGAATAATTAGGATCATAACAGATAATTTGAGGGGGCCCACACATGGGATAAAACGTTTAGGAGCTGTATCTGCCAGTTAGTAGTGCAGGGGACAGTCCTGGGGTAAATTTTCTGTTTCCTATCCATAGATCTAAGTTGCACTTGAAAATGGACAGAGGTGAACTTTGTTTTATGTGGATGGAGAGTGTTACATGGCAGTGGTATCCTCTACGAAATATACCTACCTGTCCCTCAAAACCATTCAATTTATGTTGCAAAAGAGGTTTAGATCCCTAGACTGAGTATTTCTGATCTCATTTGGCTTGCTGATGTGCAGTAAATCTGTCAGTAGTGGGTTGGAGGAAGTCTTGTATGCCAGACGTAGGTTAGCAGTCTGTAGGATGGCGAGAATAGTTACTGGGCTGTGAGTCGGTCCATGTAGGACATTGTTTAGGTCTTGTATCCTTTTAGTGAGGTATCTCTTTGAATATTCCAATTGCTGCATGTGTCTGGAAAGAGACATGCCAAAAGGGGCATTATATTTAGTGACTGGCCTAATGCGGGCTGAGTAAAGGGGATCAGTGACATCCTTAGATCTAGACACAGACCCTTTGTTTATAAGCTGTGCAGTCTAGGAGTTTCTTACAACAATATACACATGCTGGTCAAAAGTTAGGTCACTGTCCACATACGTTCCCAAATCCCGAACTGTCATTAGTTATGTAATTATAAATGTTATTAGTCTTAAAAATAGAAGTTCTGTCAACATCCCTAGTGAAGTTGGATAGTGAAGATGATTTTTTTTTTTTTTGTATAGTGTCCATGAGTTTGTCATAGAGGATATTAGCATAGCTTGGTGCTACTCCAGAAGTCTATCTGGAAGCTTTTTAGCTGTAGTGAATACACAAATGAGAACTTTGATGGTGGTTGTTGAGAACAGAATTGCATTATAGATTAACTAGGGTTTACAGCTTTCTCATTAGGTTGTCAAGATAATGGGCAAAAAGGTGAGCCAAGCAGCCCTTCGGATTCTGCATCTCTGTGTTTCACTCCAACCTTCTCAGTAATGCTGATTCTATGAGATTTTATCTGCGGGTGCAGAGGAGCTGAGGTGTGGGAGTTAATCATTGCTGAGGTTCAAATCAGTGAACCTACTTGCACCTTTCATACACAGTGTCAGGAGTAATGGGTGGGCTGAGAAAAAGTAGAAAATGTCTTTTTTTATTCTTTCATGTAAAATTACATTGTTAAAACTTTTCCCCACACTAACAGAAAATTGTCTCTTTCACTTTTTAAGCTGAATTATTGGAGTAGCTGTAATTTTGGGCAGGTTAGAAAAAAATATTTTAACTTTCTTCCATAAGATCTTTTGTATGTCTAGGCACACATGTAATTATATGGTCTTCATTATAAAGCTGACCGTGTTTTTTTTTTTACTGTTCGGTACATTGAAGAAAATACAGTTTTCTCAGTATTGCCGTTATCCAAGCTTCCCTTAATAGTCCGTACGGTGTTTAGTTACAGTGGTTTTTAGCATGTATGCCAAGTAAAAAGATGACTTGGTAAAAGCCCAGACTGGCCCCACCCCTTCCATTTTTAATTGTTCTCTAGGTGTAGCATGATTTAATGAAAACGGTGCTAAAGCCAGCCTTGGCCGATTTGCATCTGTACCTTGGGATGGCATTTTCCCTTGTTTAGTAACACACAGAGGAAGAGGCATCGTGTGGGAGCTAGATGAGCACTGGTCTGATCATCATAAGAGGCAGTGTTGATGTATAACTACTGATTAAGCATACTGAGCTTTGCTGAAGCCCTGAGACATGTTCAATCAGGCTCTATATTATTTGATTATTTTTCTCAGATCTTTTGTATTGCTTCCCACCTGCGTCCATTTGAGAAATACTGTTGTTTGCAGAGAAATTTGAGGTTGCACCCTTCTTTGCATGCTGCTCAGCTGTTTTTGAGGTGTGATGTTTTTTCCCCTTGGTTAGCTATGTAGATGAATAGATGAAGACCAACTCTCCTTTTGCCCTTTACTTAAAAATAAAGTTTGTGGCTTTATTTCTTACAGAAGGGATATGGAAAACAGTAAACAGTCCTGCAAACTGTGGAGCCTGCAGTTTTCTAGTTTAGTAAGCAGAACTGAGTACTAGAATGTTGGGGCAGGTTTGCTAATTCCTTTTAGGCAGAACATAGACTAAAGGCTTAAATATGAGTGCAGCAGACATGTTACAGTACATAAATATGTGTGCTGTATTTACAGAGAACATAGGGAATTTTACTGTGAAATGTGTGCAATAAACTTGGCTTGATTACATCTGTGTTTTGCAGTGCAGGTGGACTGTTTGAATAATGGACCTGGTGCTGGATAGCTAGCATCTGGGGGATGGGGGGCTAATGACCAGTTGCCCTTTGTCAGGGGTGGGCGTGACTGTGGACTTTTATACTGCCTGGCAACCCTCCCCCAAGTCAAGACAGTTAGTAGTGGAGTGGTACTGAGAGACTTGGCAGCGGGGAACAGCCTTCAAACTGATGTTATAGCTGCATGCTGAGGTAGGATCTTAGCAGGCAGGGCATTAAAAACCTACTGTGTGATGGAGTTGCGGTCTGCCACCCAGAGAGGAAATGGAAGATAAATAAAGCAATGGATAGTAGGTGGATCCCAAGGACCTAATGTTTCTGTTTGTTGGGAAGGGTAAGGTGAGTGCACAAAAATGAATGTACTAAGCTTATGTGGTAGGTCATGTTTGGTCAACAGTATTCATATAAGAAAATCAAGGATGTTTGTTTGTTTCTTTCAGCTTTTCACAGTTAGGGGTCGCCACAGCGAAACTCCGGTCCGCTAATGATTGGCAGTATATTTTTACATACTGGCTTGCCGGGCCTAACGCACAACCTTCAACGAAGGAACGCCCATTCACGCATGTCGCCACACAGAAGACGCTCTAACTGAGAATCGAACGGGCAACGTCTAACTGTGAGGCGACAACGCTACCGCAGCACCACCAAAGAAAATCAAGGATGATTTGTATAATTAAGCAATAATCCACTCCTAGGTGTGTATATATCAAGGTTTGCTCATGATTGGTGTCTTTTGATCATAAGGGTGAAAAAACGTCAACTGTGGGTATATCCTGATATATAAACATCCAGGAGTGGACTGTTGCTATTATACAGTGACATTATTTAAGGAAGAAAATGCTTACTTTTCTTAAAGAATGTCTGTATAATGGAGCTGTAGTGTTTCTCAGCGGTTTTTCTTGTTTACTGGTGTACTGCACATGCGTGTGGGACTTTCTGTGCTTACACACTACATCAGTGCAGTGCAGGAGAAGCAATGGAGAATAGAGAATCTCTGTTGCAGTTTTTTTTGGCTGAGATTTGATGAGAGACAGCACTTAACCTAAACACACTGTTACCCCCCACCTAAACACACTGTCCAACCTCAGCCTCTCCACAGGCTACGTGCCCATAGACTGGTGCACAGCAATGGTTATTCCGCTCCACAAAGGAGGGGCCACAACTGACCCTGGTAACTATCACCCCATAAGCCTGTCTAGCCCGGTCTGCAAGGCTATGGAGCGCATCATCATGGAACTCATTAACAAAGATATTGGGAACCTGCAAGCACTTGACCCGACCCAGTTCGGCTTTGTTAAGGGCAGATTATGCCCACCAAACCTGGTTGACTTTTTCAAGACAGTCACCAAGGCCATAGATGAGGGGAAGGTAGTTCACACAGCCTACCTTGACCTCACCAAGACTTTTGACACCATTCCCCACTCGGGAATTATAGAAAAACTCACCAGCCTGAACATAAACCCCCTACGTCACGAGATGTGTTGTCAGTTGGCTTACAGACAAAACTCACACGGTAAGAATAGTGAGCTCCAGGTCCGACTCTAAACCAGTCACAAGTGGTGTCCCACAAGGCTCGGTCCTGGGACCCCTACTGTTTGGCATATACTTCTCAGAAGCACAGGCAAACACAGGAGGACTATGGCTAGCCAAGTTTGCCGATGACTGCAAACTGGGAGCCATAATTGACTCTCCTGCTGACACGTCAATTCTCCTTACTAAGACGTACACCTGATGTCAAAGTCATGGTCTCAAGCTAAATGCCAAAAAAATGCATAGTCATCCTGTTTGGGAAAAACAAAACACCCATGAATTACCACACAGGTGGCAGCCCACTTAATACAGAAGAGGTAATAAGAGATGTTCTTCGTGTTTCACTGTTGCAGTCATTACATTTGGGTAATCTGCTGGCAGGTTGCCCTCAGTCGGCCTGATTAACAAAGTCTTGTGTCCTGTATCGGTTGCTGTCCCTTCTTTCATGACGTCAGGTGGTCAGGGATATAAAACATGCAGTCGGCGCCATTACACCAATCTTTCTTGCCACGCGGTGCTCGAAGCAGAAGCAGTTCGCAAGTGCCGGTCGGCCGACTCTTGACATTTTCGTTTTCGAGTTTCAGAACTGAAGTCTTCAACTAAAAGCTAAGTATCCCATTGGGGAAACTTTTTCTTGCTCCTTACCGATGTCAGTAAAAGTTGGAATTCCTTCTATGTAGCCCATCTAATTACTAAAGGGTTTGCATCTAGAAATAAAGAGGTTATAGTGCCCCTGTACTCGTCACTCATCAGACCCATCATAGAGTTCAGTGCCCCATTTGGGATGTATCTCACAAGACACTTCCAACAACTAGAAAGACCACAAAAGTACCTCACCAAAAGGATTACTGGCCTCAAACGTATGTCCTATGCAGCCCGACTGGAAAAACTCCAGCTGTACTCAGTCGCATATCGCTTACTCAGAGGTGATCTCTGCCTGACTTACAATGCCATGTCCAACTCAGAATTGATGGACAGGCTCCACCTAAAGAAATACAAGTCACTGCGAGCCACTCGCTCTAGTGAGCTAAACCTCACCACAACAATAAATAGAACATGCTGGAGGGATAGATTCCTGTCACAGAGACTCCCCATGCTTTGGAACAAAATTCCTAACTACATTAGGAGAGTCCCTCACTTACACTCTTCAAGAGAAACCTTGACGAGTGGATGGGTAACAGAAAATGCACCCCTGGGATCACTTCATTGGCTCTTCTTGACAGAGGCTCAGTTAATTAATCAATGGGGTGGCGAAAGCTGACACACTCTGGCTAGGCTTATAAATGCCCTTGGGCAGATAGCCTAGTACCTACCTATGAACCTATTAAATAGAAGGAAAATCAGGTATGTTTCTGATTATTTAATTTCTCAGAACGTACCTGATTTTTCCTGATTTTTTTGTCATATTTTGCCATCCTGTAACCATATGCCAATAGAAGAATCTGGCCTCTCAGTGGTACTTCAGCGGCCGGATTTTTTCCTATTGGTATACACTCAATTTACAACAGGTACACTGCTTGGGCTGTACAATCATTGTGCTCGTTTTTTGAATAACAATGACCTGTCATTGTATAATAAGTCTTAACCAAAAAAAAAATGTACGCAGTAAGTGCATATAGTGACCAATTCAGGTTATGCACTTGTGTTCAGAGCATATACATTAGTTATAATGCAGTATAATAGAAGTATTAATTAGAATATTCAACACACTTAT
The DNA here is from genome assembly GCF_019279795.1 of Protopterus annectens. Lineage (NCBI taxonomy): Eukaryota > Metazoa > Chordata > Ceratodontiformes > Protopteridae > Protopterus > Protopterus annectens. The sequence continues at coordinate 1,779,843,777 of NC_056726.1, read as the reverse complement.
GAAAACAAAAGCATAATGTGGAAGTGTTGTGGCATGAAACAGTGTTTCTCAGGTGATTTGACAGTGACTGAAATGTCACTGTCACGAGGTTTAAACTTTTCAAGGTAATGTTTAGGGAAGGAGAACTTTTGGTTGGAAATTTAGAGAGTTATAATGTCACATCAGACAGCAAAGGAGATGGCTCCGATGATAGCCTGAATAGATGGGATCAGGCAGCAAAGAGACTGAGTTAGAGCTCAATATGCAAGACTCTACAGCAGACGTTTAAAAGCCAGTCTGTGTAGGGGGTAAATGAGCTCCTTTACTTCCTCTTCTATTTCATATGGCTTTTGGTGTAAAAGCCATCAGTATGTCTAAGGAATGCAACGGTTAGGGCCTAGTGTCTGAAAAAGTACATTCTGATGAAAAAGAGTAAAGAAAAAACCTTTTCAGCTTTGGTTGAAACTTTTCCTTCATGTAACATAGTTTTTCCTTTTAACAAGTTATATGAAATGACTCCCAGTGAGTTTTGATTTTTTTTTTTTTTTTTTTATTGCGGACTATATATTAAAGTTTTATGCTGTTGGAAACACAGTTTCCCAAGATGATTTAATGTACTTGGCATTGCCTTGTGCTTTAATGCCTACTGTGTTTGTGTGTGTAGTAAACATTGCAGAATGTGTATCATGGGATTGCAGATGTTCTTCGTGTTTCACTGTTGCAGTCATTACATTTGGGTTATCCTGCTGGCAGGTTGCCCTCAATCGGCCTGAATTCCAAAGTCTTGGGTCCTGCGTTGGTTGCTGTCGCCTCTTCCCTGATGTCAGGGGTATAAAAGATGCAGCCGACGCCATTTTATTCAGTCTTTCGTACCGCGTGGTGCCCGAAGCAGAAGCAGTTCGCAAGTGCTGGTCGGCCGACTCCTGAGATTTTCGTGTTTGAGTTTCAGATCCGAAGTCTTCTTTAAAAGCTAAGTACCCCGTTGGGGAAACTTTTTTCTTGCTCCAGACCGATGTCAGAAAAAGTTAATAATTGTATTTCTTGTGGGAAGCAAAGGACTTTCATTCTTACTGTATTCCTTGCCTCGGCCCTGACCACGACATTGCTAGTTGTCGGTTTTGTGCTAGATTTAAGCAACGCACTGTTAAGCATCGGAACGATTTTGCATTAAGCTATTTTGGGCGAAGATTTAATTATACAATGTTGTCTGACAGTCATCCGACTACCGGAGTTCACAAAAAATGCAAAGAAAAAAGACTGGCAACCGAGGTCCAAAACCGACGGCAAAGCTTCTCTTAAGCAAGTCGCCGGTTCTCAGTGAGGCGCTTTCGCAGCCCCCTGACGCCTGCTACTTTAGAGTCGCAGGCCGCTACCGACTCCCATGTGGAGTCTGCCAGGCCACTGGAAACTCAAGGTATTGGAGCCTCGGAGATTATTTCCTCAGATGGGTCTGGAGCCGCTGAGCAGGCATCGGTTTCTGAGGGTGTTTTCAGACCTAAACAATTATATATTAAACAGGCTTCAAAGACTAAAACAACATTAAAGGCAAAGAAATAAGTTCACCAGCCACAAGGACATGCCTCCATGCCCAAAAAACAGATGCTCAAAATGGCCGAAGACTTAATTACCTTGATCAGGGGTTCCCATCCCCCTCCTGATAAGAGGCCTAGGCAAGAGACAGACTATGAATCTTCTGATTCCTCTTCTGATCAGGAATATTGTATTTCCCCCCTATGAGGATTCTGATGCTGAAGAATCAATTCCTTCAGCTTCTTCTCCTGAGGACTACTCTTTTGGGGAAACCTTGCATACCATGAGGGAGCACTTCCAGTGGGAGAGCCAAGATTTTTCAGAATCTAAGAAAAGGCTCAGAAACTTCCTTTTACTACCTCAACACAGGCCTCTAGCTATTCCTCCTGTGTTGGACATTGTAGATGATGTGTTCTCAGAGTCTAGTCTGACCCCTGACTCTTTACCTCCAGCTCCTGTTAAGCCGGACATATACTACAGGATCCCTGACTCTCATAAATTCCTTTTCAAAAACCCTACTACAGACCCAGAAACTATTTCTCAGTGTCCAAAAGGGGTCAAGGCTTCTACTGCAAAAAACCCTACCCCCTCTGACAGGGATTCTAGGGCACTGGATAGATGGGGAAAAAAGATTTACACATCTGCTACTTTGGCTATAAGGGCCTTAAATTGCCAGTTTCATATGCTTACATATCAGCAATGTATCATGACTCTGCTTAAACAGAAAATGATGGCAAACTCTGAATGTGCAGAAAACAAAGAAATGCAGGATTTATTGCATGCAGCTGAACAAGTTGGAAAGCATACTTTGCAATGTGCGTTTGATTCTCTGGAGGCCTCCTGCAGGGCCGCTGTTACGGGTTCTGTCATTAGGAGGCATGCTTGGTTAAAGGAACAAACTCTGCCTGACGATGTTAAAGCAAAATTATTAGATGCTCCTTTACAACATGATACCTTGTTTGGTGTTAAAGTGGAAGAGGTGTTAAAGAAAATGGAGGACAAAGCTAAATCTATGCAAACGGTCAAGGATTTCTTACAGGTACAGCCACCTAGATTTAGCAGACACTGGCCTACAAAGAACTGGTCCTTTCCAGTCTCAGACTGACCTCAAAGGGGCAGATCCAGACGCCCTAGAGGCAGATCACAGCCGCAAGGATCCTACAGGTCTAAGCAGTGAAGTGCTTCTACCTCCAAAGGTGGAGAAGACAAAGCACAATCATACAGGAAACAGTCCCAACGACTTCCCCTGCCTGCACCAATCACTTACCTTCTGGCAGCACCCTTAGGGGGAAAACTAGCACTTTTTTCACAAAATTGGCACATTATAACCCAGGACAAATGGGTTCTAGACATAGTGTCACAAGGCTACAAGTTTAATTTCCATACCCTGCCAAGGGCAAACGGTTGGCCAGACATGCCAAAAAATCAATGGGCAAAGGTTCAAAAACAAGTCGCAGCTCTCATGGACATGAGGGCTATTCAACTAGTGCCACAGCAAGAACAGGGACAAGGATTTTACTCAAGTCTGTTCTTGGCACCCAGAAAGGACAAAGCATGGAAACCAATACTAGACCTATCTATTCTAAACACTTTCCTGGATATTCCAAAATTCAAGATGTTGACCTTACAGCAGCTTCTGCCCATGCTGGGCAGCAAGGCTTGGCTCGTGACTTTAGACCTAAAAAAGGCTTGCCTGCATGTCCCAATCAGACAATCATGCAGAAGATACCTCAGATTCAAGGCTGGCTCAAAGCATTACCAATTCTCTGCACTGCCCTTTGGCTTATCTACTGCGCCCAGGGTCTTCACAAAGTGCCTGGCACCAGTAATTGCTTACTGCAGACAAAGAGGAATACAAATATATCCTTACTTGGATGACTCCCTCATACAAGCAGAGAACAAGGACATTCTACTACAGCATCTGACGTTTGTGATAAGACTATTAACATGCCTAGGGTACACAGTCAACAAAAAGAAATCAAAACTAGTACCCTCTCAAGAGATAATATTCCTGGGTGCAAGCTTAAATACAACTGCCCAGATGGCTTATCTCACTCCAGACAAACAAAGGCAACTAACTACCTATTTCAAGGAAATGGCAACAAAGGCCCAGTTATCTGCAAGAAAAATTCTGCAGGCTTTGGGCTTCATGACATCCTGCATCTTACTAATTCCATATGCAAGACTGCATATGAGGAAAATTCAGTGGTACCTAAAAAGTGTCTGGACACAACATTGCCACAGTCTGGAAACAATGATTACTCTAATTCCCTGCCTGCCACAGGAGTTTCGATGGAGGACAAGGGCTTGTCACCGAAACAAGCGACAGCCATTCTCACTACCCCCAGCCAGGCAGAGCCTAACGACGGATGCTTCAGATTATGCCTGGGGGGCACACATGGCAGGAAGAGGCATTCAGGGCACCTGGTCCATAAACCAAAAGCATCTACATATCAGTCAAAAAGAGATGTTAGCTGTTCAAAATGCCCTGACAGCCTTCAAGGACCTACTTCATCCGGGACAACTACTGATAAAGACAGACAACACCACAGTCATGTGGTACATAAACAAGCAGGGGCGCACTCATTCCTATCCCCTGTGCAAACAAGCCATGGCTTTATGAGACACAGCATTGACTTACCAAGTTCATCTGCAGGCACAATTCCTGCCAGGAAAGGAAAATGCTCTGGCAGACGAACTAAGCAGAAACCTCATGGATCCCCACGAGTGGCACCTGGATCCACAAGTCTTCAGCATGATAACAAAGAAATGGGGACACCTGGACATAGATCTATTTGCCTCCCCTCAAAACAATTAACTAAAAAGATTCTGCACAAGGACTTATCACAGACAAGCTTGGAAAGTGGACGCCTTATCTTTCAACTGGACAAACCTATCAGTATATGCCTTTCCTCCACTGCCTCTCCTCCCCAAGGTACTCCTAAAAGTCAGGCAGGAGAAACCAGAAATGATTCTGATTGCCCTAGACTGGCCACGCCAGTACTGGTATCCGATCTTAATGAACTTGTCCCCATGCCCAGCCTGGACCTTACCTCAAATACCTCATCTACTGTCCCAGCAAAACAATCAGATTCTGCACAGCCAACTCAGGACCCTAAATCTGGCAGCATGGCGGATAATGTAGCCATACAAACCACACCTCTGAGTAAAGCTGTGATGGATGTCATTTTAGAAGCCAGAAGGCCTAGTACTAGAAAATCCTATGCTGGGAAATGGAAGAGATTTTGCGCTTGGAACCAAGCTCAAGGAACTGATACAGCTGTCCCAAATATTCCTCAGATTTTACAATACTTAACTGAGATGCTGGGCAAGGGTCTTTGCCATTTCGGCTCATTACAATACAGAGCCACCACTCTTTTCTCATCCTTTATTAAGGCAGTACCTCAGAGGAGCCAAAAACTTAAGGCCTCCAAGAAGAACACCAATAATTGCATGGGACCTCAATTATGTCTTGGAAAAACTCACCTTATCTCCTTTTGAGCCAGCTGCTACTGCAGATATAAAGTTCTTATCTTGGAAAACAGCTCTGCTGCTATGAATAACTTCTGCAAGACGAGTTTCAGAGCTACAGGCTCTCATGGCTGTGGAACCCTATATCTTTTTTCATCCAGACAGGGTCTTTCTGAGAACAAACCCTACCTTTATGCCTAAGGTGGTATTCAGTATAGCCCTTAACCAAACAATTCATTTGCCAGCTTTTTATCCAAATCCACAGAACAAGGGGGAGAAAATTCTGCCTTCTTTGGACGTACACAGACAACTTAGATTCTACTTGGACAAAACTAAAGTTTTCAGAAAGACAGAACAATTACTAGTGGCATATGCCACAGCATCACAAGGAAAAGCTATCTCCAAGCAGACTATTTCAAAGTGGATAGGTCACTGCATTCGTTTCTGCTACTCACAGCATGGCAAACCAGTGCCTAAGGGCATTAGGCCACATTCAACCAGAGCAGCAGCCACTTCAGCAGCCTTTCTCAGGGGTGTACCAACAAAAGACATTCTAGAGGCTGCTACTTGGAGTTCAGTACATACCTTTACAAAACATTAGAATCTGCCTCTTTACTCAAAATCCAGGACAGGCTTTGCCACTGCAGTTCTGCAGGGCCTCATAGCTACTCCTAATGCTGTTTATCTCCAGCCCCCCAACCATAGCTTTGGGACTCAACCCAAATGTAATGACTGCAACAGTGAAACACGAAGAACATAGTACAGTTGTGTACACTTACCATAAATGTAGATGTTCGAGTGTATTCACTGTTGCAGTCCAGGTTACCCACCCACCATCCGCCTTATTTTTGCTGGAACTTATCTTTACTTCTCTAATCTATAAAACCTAGGTGGTGTATTTGCTTATAGATGAAGGTAAAGCTTATTTTGGTGCATGTATGTTTTATTTACATAATTTTTAACCTACCCTTTTGGGGGCACCTGACATCTGGGGCAAGAAAAACTGAATAAAATGGCGTTGGCTGCATTTTATACCCCTGACGACCTGACATCAGGGAAGAGGCGACAGCAACCAACACAGGACCCAAGACTTTGGAATTCAGGCCAACTGAGGGCAACCTGCCAGCAGGATAACCCAAATGTAATGACTGCAACAGTGAATACACTCGAACATCTACATTTATGGTAAGTGTACACAACTGTACTTTTGTTTTATACATACACACGACTTTATATATTTTTATTTTGTAATTTGTTTATTATTTGTGCATGTGGAGTATATATTTATTTCAAATACACCCTTTTCCAGATGATTTCAATATTTTGTGTTATCTGTTTATTTATGTGACTGTTGACTGTAGTGGTGCAACAGCTGACATTGTCGCCTCACAGTAAAAGGTTCTCCGGTTCGATTCTTGGCTTAGGTGCCTTCTGTGTAAAGTCTGCATGTCCTCTCTGCGTTCGGGTGGGTTTCCTCCAGGTACTCTGGTTTTCTCCCACATTCCAAAGACATGCCATTGGAGCATTTCTCCATGGCCTCTGCTGAAAATAGGCTCTGTCCCAGGCAGACTATCCCGGTCACTAAATGTTAAATAAAATAAAATTAAATAAATACATGTCTGAAAACATTCTGAAAGCGCCTATCCTGAGATGTTCCATTAAGGATGAGTTTTGAATTGGTGGGGCTGTAAAGGACAAGGGTTTGGGACAAAGAGAAGATCAGCAACTAAGTTAGTGTTTCCTTTTTAAAGTGTTTTGTCGCACCGTGTTACGGCATCTGGTAAATTAAATGCCTCAATGCAGTTTGCACAAATATATCAATATTTATTTGGGATATTTTTTTCATTAAAAAAATCAGTAGACTTTTTATTAAAACCATGGCCCCAATAGATGTAGCATTTTCCTGGGTACACAACTTGCGTCTATCGATGTGATGCATGTCATGTTTTACCCTCAGCTGATGTCACTGAGGTTAAAGATAAACATTAAACTTCTTTGTCATCGTCACAGGGAAAAGAAATGTTGCAAAGTTGTTGTTTTTTTTTTTTAAGTTTGAAAACATTTGCTGATATGAAGATGTAGATCGGCACTTCATGTACCTCGTAAGGTGATATTAACAGGTAAGTTATGAAAGCATGATAAAACAATTTTAGTAAGCCACTGACATGGTTCTTATAGATGCCACTATTTGAAAAACATAGCAAAAGGCAATTGCAACAGCAGACATCCAGTGAAACCATGGAGCAGCATTGGTTGGGCTGAGACTCGCTGAGTGAACCTGAGAGCTTTGCTATAATCTGTTGTGGTTCAAATCCTGAGTTCCTGCGTATGGAAAAGGATTAGTTAACTGCATTAACTTTGTTTGAAAGACTCTCAGAAATTATCAAGTCATTGCCAGCTACAGGACCCCCCCTCCAGTTCAAGCCATTGCCAGCTACAGCACCCCAACATGAATCAGGACACCCCACTCTGCCTATTTGGATTTAGCTGAGTGTATCAAAATAAATCCAAACACAATGGTTTTGGGCGACTTTTGCTACCCATCCATTGACTGGGTAAATTACTTGTGCTCAAACGCACCTGCCCAAAGGTTCCTCAACTTCATTAACTCCAGTGCCCTGCACCAGCTGGTTGACACCCCACAAGGGGTGCCAGCATCCTGGATGGGGGGACCACTGTAGCACTGCCACTGTGAGGTCTGCCCTGGTGAGATCTGACCACATATCCGTCTCATTCGAAGTAACTATCACACCTGACCCCCCAGCAGCAACTAATTTAAAAAAACTTCTCTAAAGCAGATTATAACCTCTTATGGGATGGTATAAATAGCTTCACTGCATCTCCCCCCTCTGATGGACCTGGCAAGTATGCTGAGGTCTACACCAGTTCTTTATACAAATACCTGTATATCTGCATTGACTCAGACGTACCTGATAGGACTAAAACAAGCTGCTCAAGGAAGAGCAAACCTGCCTGGTGGACAACTGCCAGTAACAGTCTTTACAATAAGAGGAAGAACTTGCTGTTGAAGAGTAAGATGGAGCGAGCCCTAAAGTGGAAACACTCCCTCCTCAGCTTAAACAAACAAATAAGACTTCTTGTGAAGTCCTCCAAAGCAAACTACAAATCCAAATTAGCTTCCTCAACTAAGGACAACCATAAGGCATTCTGTAGTTACATCTGTAACCTAAAAGGAAAGGCCCAGATTTGTGCTGAACTGGTAGTTAATGATACCAAATATACTGAGCCCGTGGACTTAACTAACCTGTTGTCCAACAGGTTCTGTGAAAACTTCACTCCCCTGTCCCTGCCACACATACCCCATGACATCCCTACCTAGCACCTGTCCCCTACCTTGTATCTCCAAAAAGCAGGTCATAATCACCCTCTCTAAGGCCAAACACACAGCATCTATGGGGCCTGATAACACCCCAGGCTGTGTCCTACATGTACTCCAACAAGAATTAGCAATATCATTGAGTACTCTTTTCAGTCATAGTCACAGCACTGGCTTCGTCCCAGCTGAATGTAAAACTGCCACTGTTATTCCCTTGCACAAAGGTAGTGCTTCCACTGACCCTGGGAACTATAGACCTCTTAGCCTGACCAGCCTTATCTGCAAGGCCATGGAGCAAATCATCATGGACCTTATCAACAAAGGTATAGGTAATCCCCAAACACTTGACCTTACTCAGTTTGGATTTGTCAAAGGGAGATCATGTCTGTTAAACCTGGTGGACCTCTTCGAGACAGTCACCAAGGAGGGGAAATCTGTGCATACAGCCTACCTAGACTTGGGCAAGGCTTTTGACACTATCGCCCACTCAGGCATCCTTGACAAACTCACCCAGATAGGTACCAAATCTTATGTCTTTAGATGGGTCGTTAACTGGTTCTCTGATAGAACATATATAGTCAAAATAGGGGAATCCACCTCCACCAGCAGACCAGTGGTGTTCCACAAGCATCAGTCCTGGGACCGCTGTTGTTTGGAATCTATTTCTCCAAAGTACAATCAAAAACTAAAGGTCTGTGGCTGACAAAGTTTGCTGATGACTGCAAACTGGGAGCAGTCATAGAATCTCCAAATGATGTCAACATCCTACAAGAGGGTCTTACACAAACAAATGATTGGTGCCAAAATCATGGCCTTAAACTCAATACAAAAAATGTATTATCATCCCTTTTGGTAAGAGCAGTGTTCCTGCTAACTACCACATCAATAGCAACAACCTAAGTATGTCCTCAGTGGTGAGAGACCTGGGCACATAGGTTGACAGCAACCTTATCTTTGATCAGCATGTCTCCACAGTGGTAAGAAGGGAATTCTATATTGCTCATCTCATAAGTAAGGGCATTGCATCCAGGAAAAAATAAGTTATAACCTCTCTCTACTCTTCCCTCATCAGGCCAATAAATGAGTACAGCGCCCCTTTTGGTATGTACCTGCAGCAGTTGGAGAGACACAAAGTTTCCTCACAAGGAAAATTCCAGGTCTTCAGCATCTGTCATGTGTGGATCATCTGAACTCACTGTTACTTTATTCTGTTTCATACAGACTAGTCAGAGGCAATCTCTGCCTTGCATATAAGGATCACAGGAAGTTACTAGGCTATTGGCCCTGAGGCCCTTACAAGCCTAGTCAAGAATTTAGCCCATGTTCGACAAGTTAGCCCCTGCCCAGCAGTACACATGGAATCCCAGGGGTGTATTTTCTGTTCCCCATCCAGTTATCTAGGTTGCACTTAAAAGGGTTAATGAGGTACTCTTCTTGATGTGGAGAGATTGTCTATTCCACAGAAGGGGAGTCTCTGGGACACATATCTGTCCTGCCAACAAGTCTTTTTGATGTCACAGACCAGGTTGAGGTCGCGCATGCAGGTTACTCGAATGGCGCTAGACTTGTGGATATGCAGCAGTCCCATCAAGGTGGGGTCTGAGATTTCTTTGTATGTCAGACAGAGGTCACCTCTCTCTATGGAGTCTGTATGAGACTGACTAGAGGGACAGGGCCTTTAGCCTATCTGTGGTGGGTAGATGTTTGTGGCCCTGGATTCTACTGGTGAGAAACTTCTGTGGTCTCTCCAGCTACTGCATGTGCTTTGTGAGGTGCATGCCGAAAGGGACATTGTACTCAATAATGGGTCTTATATGGGAAAAAATACTGGAATGTTATGAGCTCCTTGTCCCTGGATGAGATATCCTTACTAATGAGGTGGGCCATGTAGAAAGCTTTCCATACAACGCAGGCAATATGGTGGTCAAAAGTCAGTTTACTATCAACCTGGGTGCCCAAGTCCCTCACCACTGATTGTATGCTTTGGACCTTGTTATTAATGTGATAATTTGAGGGGATGTCACTCTCCCAAAAGGGGATGATGATGCATTTTTTGGCATTCAGTTTGAGGCCATGTTTCTGGCACCAGTCATTTGTTTGGGTGAGACTCTCTTGGAGGATGTCCACATCACTAGGTGGAATTGATGACAGCACCCAGCTTGCAGGTATCTGCAAACTTTGTCAGCCATAGCCCACAGGTTTTGGCCTGCACCTCAGAACCAGAGCAGGACATGCTCAGGGGTTTAGCATCCCCGCCCCTTATTGTGCATTACAATTTCAGCATTCCATCTGAATGATGTGGGAGTAGAATCCACAGCCTTCTGCACCAAAGGTAAATATGCCACTTGCCCTGCTACTAACACTAAATAAGTGGTTACGTCTAGATTAGAACCCTGAATGCCACTACACAGACTAATTGTCTTAGTCCTTTGAGCCACACAGATAAGGCAATCTCTGACCCTACTATCTTGGAAATGCTGCACATCCGCAAGTCAAATGGTACATGGGCTACTCACTCTAAAGACCTTAACCTGGTATGTGACATTAATAGAACCTGCTGGAGGGACAGATTTGTCTCCCAGACTTTGGAACAGACTCCCATTTCATGTCAAACAAAGCATCTCATTGGCCCTCTTCAAACGCAGTCTGGACAATTAGATGGGTAACCATAAATTCACCCCGGGCTTCCACCTGTGTCCCTCTTGGACAGGGCAATTAGTGTTGATCATGGATATATGGGTGGAACTGGCTAGGCTTGTAAGGGTCCTAGGGGCATTAGCCTAGTAACGTCCTATGATCCTATGATTAGAACTTGATTGCTCAACATGAAAGTAGATATTTTATATAAACTTTTGGATTAGTTGTCATTATATGACAGTAAATTAATTTTGGGCCCTAGTTCACAAGCTTCAAGATAAAACTGGAGTAGGTGCTCAAGAACAAGGAACATAATTTGAAGGTAAAAAATAGCCTGATAGGAGGCAATGTGGAATTACAGACACACACAAACAAATACAGAAAAGCCCTCTCCATAGGTACTGTTAAAATCTTTGAAGTTAAATGATAATATTAGTTGGGAAGCTTTATTTCATATAAAGAATGCTATATTCACAAACAGTGGACACATTTTGAAGCAAGAATATATACTCCTGGGAGGAAATGTGAGGAAGCTTTATTTCACAGAAGTATTGCAGATACACTGGACAGCCTTCTTTATGGAATCAGGATGTTAAGGGAAATTCTAGAAACATAAGATAAATGTAAAGTTGTATACGACTGTCTGCTGATACACAGTTCTGCGAGTGCAACAGCATTGATACTTCACTGTTCAGTAGCTGGTTGCACCATGTTTAATACACACAAGTCATCATAAAATAAGAGACTACTATGCAGTGACGTAACACCAGCATCCCAAACTTAAGATATGTATTCAAAATTGCAAGTGTAAAAAACAGACTTAAAACCTTAACACAAAAAATAAATCCATATTTAGACAGCAAAGCTTCATTCACCACCCCCAGTGAAATATTGTCAATTCCAAGATCACTGATTCTTCCTGAAAAAGGGAACTCCCTGTGTACTGTGTTAGCCTCAAGAGTAAGAGTGTACCCAGCAAGGTATTGGTGGTATCACTCGATAAAGCTGTTTACTGCTTAGAAAGTGGGCCATCTGCATTTCAGTCTCTACAGTGCAAATTTCATCAGGTATTGGTGAACAGTCATGCTTTTTTCCCCTAAATGCTTTCTGGCTCTGTACCTGATGACCACCATCTCCTCAACATATATACATACACACAGCGTCAATTATTAAAATTAGATCATGGCAGAAGTTGAAGACCTTGCATCAGTCCAGTTTGGTAATGTATGTAGCGACATTCTTGGAGTTACCATTTTTGGAAATAAAACTCCTCACAGACTGTACTACTTAATGTTTATAAAGAAAGTACCCTAAACCAAACCAGTGAGGTGCAGGTTGGGGAGACGCAGCTTCCGCTCCGTAGCTGCATATTACTTCCATTGTTCGAAGGGAGTCAAAATTGCCCTGTATACCACTCAACGTCTGAGTGAAAGAAATTTGGACAAAGCCTGAAATAATGGGGAGACAAAGGCCCAAAAACAGGGACAGATTTTAATTACTATTCTTATGAACTTAGAAAGTAGCTAGAATAACAGGGCTTGAGTTAGCATGCATTTTCTGAAGTATATGAAGTCTGAAACTCAAATGTATGTCATTAGTTAGTGACTTCATGTGATTTGCCAGAAAACCACAAATTTTGTTGAGGAATAGACCACAATATAAGGCAAAAATCTGGAGAGTTGGGAGCTATGGTACCTTGGCTTCAGGGGTCTTTACCTTTTTACTTTGTGTTCCCAGTAAATGTAATCTGTAATGATTTATTGTTTGCCTGCATCATTACATGCAACTGGAAACATCTGTTTATGAATTTGAAACCAGTCAGAATCTATGTTTTAAGCAGAAGAGCTGTTTTTGTTTGTTTCTGTATATTTTGTCATGTCCCCCATGAAATAAAGCCAACAGCTGTGCACTATTTACATTTGGGTGTCCCTTGTGAAGTGAAGAAGTAAACTTTTTGCTTTGAAATGATGCCCATCGTCTTAAGGCTAAATTTAGCATGCTGAATTCAAAAGGTTAACATCTTTGTAACGGAAAGATTTATAGAAGTATGAACAGTATAGGATGATGGATATTGCTACATATAAGTATGTTTCTTTCAGCTTTAGAAAGGATTCACAAATACTGGGACTGATTTAAGCACATCAGATGGACAGAATGAAAAACAGGGAAATGCTAACCTTTATTAAAGATAAAAGTGGTTATAGTGTCATGGAGTTTTGTTGCAGAGCTTGGAGAGGGATAGTTTATCTTTGGTTATTTCATCCTGTTCTGGAATACAGTACCTATTTTCGCTGCAGATGGAACAAGGTACAAACATCTGTTAATGAAATACAGAACTAGTACTTTTATTGCAGAAGGAAGTAATGCAGCTACTCTTAAGCTGTGCATTGCTTCGCATTACAAAGACGTTTTTAATACTCTGTTGCTTAGTTACTTACAACATGAAAACACTGTAATTTATTTATTTTTGGTGGGGACAGGAGAGCATAATCTCTTGCTGTTACTGTGTATGTTTTAGATAGTTGTTGCATCAGAAAGTTTCATCTCTGCTCACCTGTTCATAAGAGATTGGCTGCCTGCCTTTAACCAAGCTACCCAGAGCTGACTTTCCAGATCAGCAGGTCTGGGGTTGGCCGAGCTGTGAGGCCCGTGAAAGATACAGAAATAGCGTGTAATTTTATCACTGGGCACCCACAGATAATCTTGGCTATTTTTTACATAGTAAATACTGCAGGTCTAGTCACGTTAGTTTTTTATTGCATTGTTTAAAGCGACACTGTTTCCATTTTGCGCTCAGCATTAGGACCTTTCTTCTTGATGTTTTAAGGAAGAAAAAGTTTGGTAGCCTGCAGATCTGCGTACAGCATTGCTTTCATTTGTTCTTTAGATTTCCGTATCTGTTTTATATATTTATGAATGCAAGGTCTGAAAGAGGCCAAATATTTATGACTTGTACAAACAGGGCGTGATTAGAATTGAATGGACAGTAACTCAATGTGTTCCTTTTTATGCATGGGTGTCTTTTTCCAGACAGTTGTTTTGGATTGTTTAAAGAGTCACACAGTTATACTACAAGTATATTTATATAAGTGCCACTTTGGAGAAACACACCATACCATGTTGCAGTTAATTTCATATATGCTAGGTGATAAAGTATCACCCCTCATCCACAAAGTGAAATGCATATTCTGTGTTTAGGGTGTGCCAGAGTCGAGCTGAAAAAGCAAGGCTTTGTTATCATGCACTTAAGCTGTCACATGTAGCACTGTCATGGATAGTGTTAGGCAGCTATGTAGAAGAAACCACATGCTGTTTATTGCTGGGACAAATTCTGTTTGTGGCACGCACGCAGCTGTGACAGATTCTGTTTGTGCAGTATAAAAGCTTTATTTAAAGGCTGCTTCTTTTGCCTGTTTTGGACTGGAAAATTGTGATTTATGATGGTTAGGTGTATTACAACCTGTTTTGGTTAAAGGGGCTTGATTTCACCAACTCTGAGAAATTATTATGAGGCTGGATGCTGTAATGGTCATCTGTCACATTTTCCTTGAATTAGAAGAGGTGGCCAACTCTTTGGCACTTGGGCTGCTGGCAACATAGGCAGCACTTTCCATGTACATCAGTAACAAGTGAACTGTTGTGGAAGTTTTTATCCCCTGAAACTCAATTATGCATTAAGCCCAATCCAAGCTTCTCAGCCTATCTCTTTACTTTGCCTTGTTAACTTACTGCATCATTCTGTGTGTGTGTGTGGGGGGCACTTTTTTTGCGAAATAAAAAAACTTGTTGCCAGTTAACCTGAGATGGTGGAAATGGAGGATGCAAAATAGTGGCCGTGGAACAGTCATCAATAAGAGCTGGGGTATTTTACCTTAACCTCCATCATACATGTGCCTGGTTGTGTACGCTTGTAAATTGCATCAAGTCTCTGTTTCTTATGTGTATGTCAGTTACACTTCACACAGCAGTGTTCTTTATATGTTTGCCAGATCCTGTTAGTTAGTACGTCTGACATTCCACCATGGGTTGCTGCTTTGGCTTAGAATTCCATATGCTCCACCCCTCCACATCCCCACCTACACCTATACACAGTGAAGCTTTTTCTAAAAAAGGACATTTGTAAATTTGCTCTGTGTTTATGCATCATTTTTGGTAAAAGGTACAGTGACATTTTTACAGCTAATTTATGCAAGTATCAATTTGTAAAAAGGTAAACTTGTCATGTATGTAAATGATCAAAACAGATCCTTAGGTGGTAGTACAATTAGAGATTAAACTGAAGATTGTAAATGTTTAAAAACCATTGTTTTTAAACAATTTCTAGAAAAAAATTATCTTTACTGCTCAACATGATAGAATGTTATTGTTTGATTACATATAGATAGGATAATAACTCTGTAAATTATTTATTGTGTGTGTATGTAAATGTATATAATTGAGGCATGATAGAATGATGGTCTTTATCAAGTATGCTATAAAGGCCTAACAAATTCATGTAATATAGTGAAGGCCTACAAGTATTTTTCCAATAGCTGTAAACTGGGGTATGTAAAGCCCTCCCTCTTTTCAAGTATAGGTCCATAATAAAGTCTTAAAAATTAAAATGAAACATTTGCAAGCTTGCATTATGTATTATTTTGCATGAATGGCAAAAACTCAAATGTGTAAATATGTTATGTGGTTAAAGGGTGAAAATAGAACCTTAATTGTTGATAGTATAAGTTCATAGGTTCATAGGATGATACTAGGCTACTGGCCCGTATAAGCCTAGCCAAGAATTTCGCCCGTGTTCCACAAAGTCAGCAGCTGTTTCCCCTGTCCAGCAGGGACACAGGTGGGATCCCAGGGGTGTATTTTCTGTCTCCCATCCACACATCCAGGTTCCTCTTAAAGAGGGCTAGAGAGTTACTCTGCTTGACATGGAGAGGGAGTCTATTCCACAGATGGGGGGTGTCTTTGGGGCACATCTATCCTGCCAACATGTTCTGTTAATGTCACAGACCAGGCTGAGGCCTTGCGTGTGAGTTGCGCGAGAGGAGTTTGACTTACGGATATGCAGCAACTCCATCAAGGCTGGGTCTGTTGAGGCCTTGCGTGTGAGTTGCTCGAGAGGAGTTTGACTTACGGATATGCAGCAACTCCATTAAGGCTGGGTCTGAGATGGCCTTGTATGCCAGACAAAGGTCACCTCTGAGCAGTCTGTATGAGACTGAGTAGAGGGACAGGGCTTTTAGCCTGTCTGTATAGAATAGGTGTTTGAGACCCTGGATTTTCCTGGTCAGGAACCTCTGTGGTCTCTCCAGCTGCTGCATGTGCTTGGCAAGGTACATGGCGAAGGAGGCATTGTACTTGATAATGGGTCTGATAAGGGAGGAGTCCAGGGATGTTATGACCTGCTTGTTTCTGGATGAAATACCCTTACTTATGAGGTAGGCCACGTAGAAAGCCTTCCGTGCAACGGAGGCAATGTGGTGGTTAAAAGTCAGGTTACTATCAACCTGGGTGCTCAAGTCCCTCATGACTGATTGCGTGCTTAGTACGTTGTTAATAATGTGATAATTAGTGAGAATGCCATTTTCCCCAAAGGGGATAATAATGCATTTCTTGGCATTCAGTTTGAGGCCATGCTTCTGGCATCAGTCATTAGTTTATGTAAGGCTATCTTGTAGGATGTTCACATCACTAGGGGAATTTAAAACAGCACCCAGCTTGCAGTCATCTGCAAACTTGGTCAGCCACAGACCACTGGTTTTAGCTTGCACCTCAGAAAAATATATCCCAAACAGTAGAGGCCCCAAGACTGATCCTTGGGGTACACCTCTCATTACAGGTCTACTACTAGAGGTAGCTTCCCCTATTTTGACTGTGTGGGTTCAGTGTGCCAGTTAGCTACTCATCTGGTAACATACGGGTTGATGCCTAGCTGGGAGAGTTTATCTATTATGTCCGAGTGGGGAATAGTGTCGAAGACTTTGGCTAGGTCAAGGTAGGTAGTGTGCGCCGTCTTCCCCTCTTCCATGGCTTTGGTGACTATTTTGAAGACGTCGACCATGTTTAACAGGCATGATCTCCTTTTGACAAAACCAAACTGTGTTTATAAATGGTTAAAATGAGGATTATAAACAGTCTTTCTTCTTTCTGCATGACTGTAAAAAAAATGTGTGTTGCTTAAGTAGGTTAAAAGATTGAAGATGGTTAGAACAACTGTATATAAGTACCCTTTATACTTGTGAAATTTCTTCATTAAAAGATGTTTATGCCAAAGTACCAACACAATATAATTATGTTTAAGTATCCTTATAGTAAGAAAACCTAGAATATTTCATTAAAAGATGCTTTTACCACCTTCCTTAGCACAGAGTTATACAACCCTAGCTGCAGGCTAAGTGGCCAAAATTTGACTGGAGGCCTGGGTATCTGTTGCAGTTGATTTTGGAGAGGAGGTATGTGACAAGGCTTAAGCCTGCTCACCTCTTCTGTAAGAGGGGATTGGGGAATGCATGTCCAGCCACACTCCCCAAGGTAGACTCTGCTATTGTACACCAGGGACCATATGGAGATGCTGTCTACAGTGGGACAGGGTTATGGTTCTTTGCACAATGAAGTGTGAGTGTCAGCAGAAAGGCACAATACATTTCACAGTATGGGTATGTAGACTGGACTTACAGGGCTGAAACAAAAAGAATCACCCTCATGGCTACCTGATTCAAAGTTCCAGTGACTGGCTCACACTTAGTGGTTGCAGACTGCCAGTTCATAGCAGAAAACTTGATGGTCGACAAGCAGTGGGTGGAAAAGCAAAGACATTAATATATCTGTAATTTTATACTAGCAAGCAATACAGATTATTCTCTATATATCTGGTTTGAATTAGCATTTTTATAATACAGTGGAAGTAAGACTATGTTACAAGGTAATGCAACTGGTATAATGCTTGAAATGCTTCCTGTATGAGTCAATGCATTTTAGCAGAATTGTAAAGATAATGGTGGCATATTTAGTTAAAGCCGCAGTGGTGCAGCGGTAGCATTGTTGCCTCACAGCAAGAGGTTCTCCCGTTCAATTCTCGGCTGGAGCGCCTTCTGTGTGGAGTCTGCATGTCCTCCCCGCTGTCGAGTGGCGTTCAGAAGACATGCGTAGAATGGGCGTGCCTTCGTTGAAGGTTGGGCATCGAGCTGGCACATCAGCACCCGTAAAAAATCTACTGCCAATCATTAGCGGACCGGAGTTCCGCTGTGGCAACCCCTAACCGGGAAAAGCCGAAATAAGAACATATGGATTTAGTCAAATAGACTGATAATAGGTCAAACAATCATTTTCAGTTCAAAAGTTAACTGAGCAATGGATGTGCAAGCTGTTTGAGTTGCTTAAGGTATGCATGTGAAAGATTATAAATGATAGCAGATTAAGCCATATTAGCTTCAAATTTAGGAAAATGGGAGATTGCTTGTGCGTTTGTTCATGGAGGGGTGTTTTTATGCTATTAAACAGCCTTTTCCCTTGTTATTTTTTCCTAATGGGGACTGGACTGTTGTCAGACAAGAAGCAAGGGTGTGATATGGACTACTTGGATGAGTAAATATGCCAGCTACAAGTATGACTGTCTAATATGAATTGGGTATGATTATTTATTTGCTTGTTTGTTTATTTTTTTACATGGAATGTCCAACTGGGCAAGAACCCATTTTCAGTGGGGGCACGGGGAGAAAAGCTCCATAGAAAAAGTAGAAAAGAAAAAAATGTAGGATTGTTCCCAAAATGAAGTTTTGAGGGGCTAAAGAGCAACTCTGTACAGTGTAGATCACTTCTTTTTGAACCGTGTGAGCTAGGCATCACTCGTCATCGGATTAAATACTAATTGTACATAAAAGAAGGAATATGGTCAGAATGCATTGTAAGTTGAGATAAAACAAAGAAAATAATTGAGAGACTTTATTGAAAGTTGAGATAAAACAAAGAAAATAATTGGGAGACATAGAGTGGTGATTATGATACAGGATTATAAGGACAACTACGATGGTTATGGGATAGAAATCTGATAAAACTAGATGAGTGAGTGGAACAGAAAATGGTCAGGCATAATAAGGAAAGGTGTGAAATGGATTAAGGATTTGTATAAATTTGTTTGTGTCTTTCGGCTTTTCCCGGTTAGGGGTTGCCACAGCGGAACTCGGGTCCTCTAATGATTGGCAGTAGATTAGATTTTTTACGTGCCGAGTTTGTCAGCCCTGACGCACAACCTTCAATGAAGGTACGCCCATTCAAGCATGTCTCCACACAGAAGACGCTCTAGCTGAGAATCGAACAGCACAACGTCTTGCTGTGAGGCGACAACGCTACCACAGCACCACATTAAGGATTTGTATAAATAAGTGGCATTTTTTTTTACATATATTTTATACCCTAGGACCTCACTATTATATTTCCTGCCCCATACCACTCAGGATCTACCAGCTTTTCTCCTACCCACAGACTTCCTTCACTGTTGCTGAGGCAGATCATGGATCTTAAAGGTATCCTGGGGGCTCAGCCGTCTGTGCTTCTGTCAGGTGTTTTTTTTTTTTTTTTTTTTTGTATTGTATACCCTCCCTACCCACATTTCCCTTTTCCTTCCACCTTCCACATTCCTTGTCATGTCCAAATGTCATTCTTGGTCATGTCCAAAGGCACCTCTTCTCTTTGGCACATGCCTGTCCTCTTATGGATCATCACCAATGAGCACCCTTCCCCCAGGATGGGCACACCTATCCCTCCCTGCCACTCTGTCAGTCACCTGAGCCACTAATAGAATGTGGGTCAGCTGAGCCATAATTAGGACTTTTCCTTGTCCACCAGTGGAGCAGTTGTATTCACCTTAATTTTTGAGCATATATTTTGCTGTTAATAAAGGTAGAAGAATCAGAAGTAATGAAATAATACATTTTGGTATGGTATGAAGTACAAGACTGTGAAAGAGGGTACCCTTATTATTGAATGTTAAGTATAATATAAAGCAGAGCTGTAGCTATGGCAGTTGTCACCCAGGGCAGTCACTTACTTGAAACCCCTGAAACACAGTGGGAAAAAAAGTCCAGAGTTGAAAGCAAAAAAAAAAAAAAAACTCCAAAAAACAAAACTCCTGCTCAGCCAAAGAGATTATGTGCTATACTATACCAGTCCATTGCTGCAGTTCCTAACACACACACGCAACCTGTACAATCATTTAAGGAAACCTTAATGCTAATCATGACTTAATAATAATTTCTGGCACACTCAATAGCAGCTGTCAAACAATTGCACCACTGACTTGTAGGGCCCAATCAGCATCTATTTTAAAGTGCTGATCATACCCCCTAACAGCTTGCTCATAGGTTCATAGGAGATTACTAGGTTCAAGAGCCTTTACAAGCCTATCCACATTTATCCCAAGTTTCACCATCATCAATAGCTAGGTGAACAAAGTTCAGAGAGGTATGAAACTATGCTATGGTAACTAATACCGACTGGCTCTGTCCATGAGGGATATGGGCGCCACCCCACGAGTGAATTTACAATTACACATCCATTGATCTAGGTTGCACTTGAAGAGGGTCAGGGAGGGGCTCTGCTTCACATGAATGAGAAGTTTGTCCCAGAGAAGGGGTAGTCTATGAGAGGTGTCTCTATCTGTCCGGCATGATTTGTTGATGTCGGAGCCTAGGTTAAGACCCCTGGAGTGATTGACCCTTGTGCAGTTTGATTTAAGAATGTGTAATACTTCCCATCAGGGCTGGGTCAGAGACTGCCCTGTGAAAAAGACACTGATCACCCCTACAAAGCCTGTAGGAGACAGAATACATTTGACACTCTGTGCCAATTGGCTGCAGTCCTTCTGATTCTGGCTTTGACCTGCTCATTCAGACTTCCCTTCTGCTCAATCACCCCTCCCAGATACTTGAAGCTGTTAACCTCTTCCAGTATTTTCCTTATCACATTTCCTAGCTCCTTCCAGTTTCCCCTCATATCCCTTATGTCTATCTTGACCTTTCTTCTTTTTTCCCTCTCCTCCCTTAATCCACCCTCTACTCTACCACGACCCATTTACTATTCGCTAACACCTGTACTCTCCCAAAACCATCTTCTCCCATTTCCCTATGTAGTACCTGACTATCCTACTAAATACCTCAAACCTGAATTCATTACTTTTATATCCACCTCATTAAGACTTTATGAAACTATTCAAATTCTTTCATCTTGCTTTTATTTATTTATTTATTTATTTATGCACTGGGAAAGTCTGACAAGTAACATGTTGACAAAAGAAAAATGCTAGTACTCTAATATCTAGGTGAATACCATATTTTAATCTTAGCAGTTCACTACCAGTTGCATTGTACTGTCTGACACTAGCAGTTATTTTTTAATTATAATATCTAGCATCTGGTTGGATAACTTCAGTCTTCACTACAGTTTTTCTGTCCTGTCTGCATTCTAGTTCTTGTGTAAAAAAATCATAATTGTGTTTTGTTACAATTTTTCTTGCATGAAACCAGATTGTACAAAAATGCATGTCCTGTTGCATTTTTATAATATTTTGCATTGTATGGTTCTAGTTTTATACAAGAATGCATTTGCATGTTCTGTTTATTGTCTTTATTGTGGAGCTTTTCTCCCTGGGATGCTGTTGAAAAGGGTTTATTAAACTCAGTCAGACTATCCTGGTCAACAAATGCAAATAAATAAATGAAGTCGCTCTGGGCATCGTTTTTCACTGCTGCAGGGTACTTGAGGAACTTGATCTTGAAGAAGACCCTTGATAGTCCTTTCAAATGCTTTCATAATCTGTCCAGATTTTTGACTCATATTTTTTGCATTTGCTTGTTTGTTTTCTCAGCTGTATGCAAAGACTAAACAGACTTGTCAACTGAGAAAACAAACAAAAAAATTTCTGGAGAGTCATTGGTGGTTAATGTCACTAAATAATGACCAACATTTGAGTTTCAGTCTTTATATCCTTAAGAAAATGCTTATTACCACAAAAGCTGTCATCATAGCAACTTTATAAGAGCAGTAATTAAAATCTGCTTGTTATTTTGGATCTTTGTTCCCTCATTTTTTGAACTTTGTTCAGCTTTCTTGGGCAACAAGTTTGAATGGCAAGAGTGCCCTGTTTGATTTTTTTAATGGCACTAAGTTATTTGATTGAATTACCCTCTCATTTGTAGTCATTCTGCTGTACTCCACCTCATCAGCTGATGTATGTTTACCCACTGCAGTTTTCTTAAGAGAAATATCTTCACTGAAAATTTAATTTTTGTTTGTTAACAGGGGTAGAGGGCTGATCTAAGTGACCTTTTTCATCCACTAGCCAAGGAAAAATGGCACAAACATCAAAAACCTTTACAAAATGACTGTCACGAGGAATGGTGGCAAAATATTAGGTAAGAAGAAGAGTGTATATAATAAACGCAGACTCCTGTCCAGACTTTGAACGTTTCAAACCTGAAACCCACACACATGAAACCACTGCATTTCTTGGTATAAGAGTGCAGTTAGATTGAAAATTCAAACAAACTTAGTAACAACAGGAGGGAGTGCAAGCCTTCTCCGTACCTCCCCTTTATCTCCTCGTAACTATACTAACTGCATGATTGCCTGACAGCATAGGAAGCTCAGGGGTTACATACACTACGAGTCTGTCGTACTACATTACCTACACACTGCGACTACAAATCATATATGACTGCAGCAGGTTCAAAGTACCATAAAACAAACACATCAAGCAACTTAGCAGTTCAGCTGTCAATTGTATTGAATGACATTTTCACTGAAAATACCAACAAAATATATCAGACAAAGAAGGTGTCATTAGGTTTTAGGGGCAGTACATACACCTTTTGATTTCAGTTTGCTGTTTCTTGTCCTACTCCCAAACTGTATACGTCAGTACTATATAATACTGTATTGCAGAATGAAAACCTTCAGGAACAATAAAAAAAAAAAATGTAAAAGAAAACAAATACAAGGCAGATGACTAGTAGTAATTCAAAAATTGCTGGAATAAACATCAGTCATATTGCAGAAAAGTTTACAGTTCTAAGAGGTGTGTCTGTTCATGCAGTAGATAGTATTGTTTTGTAACATGGGGAGCTTTGAATGCTAGTAGCAGGTGTCAGTTGTACAGCAGGAAAGCCCCCCACTGAAGTGTGTTGCACTCTAACCGGAATCAAAAAGCCAGTATTCAAAACCAATGCATTCAATAGCTACACTTAAACCATAAATCTTTACAGGTCAGTTTTTGCTCCAGTATTTTCTTTTTCAGTTTACCAGCATATCCCTCTGCACATAAATTTAAAATCAGTTATCTCTCTCAAGTGCTGCTGCCATTATTAAAACTGGCACAAAATGTAGTAATTTGATGTACTATAAATGCATTGCTTAAGTATGGATACTTGTGTTTGCAGGATACTGCTGGGTTGTCCCCATTGAATCACATCAGCACAGAAAGACAGAACTGGAATGGAGTTGTTACTATACAGTATCTTTATTTAAAAGGGTATATTTTTTTATTTCTAAAATAATAACCCTGTATAATAGCAGTAAAACATGGCAAGGTCATGGGTAGCTAATATCTTTACCCATGGTTGTTGGTGGCCCTGTTTTGGTCACCCTTCATGTCCAAATATAGCCTCACACTATGCTTAAAATCTGAATTACCCAGTTCATCTGTGTGTGTTGCCCAAGTCTGCAAGAAGGGATCATCATGTTTTTTGGCGACTCTTTTTGTCGCGACCCACTATATTGCATGTGTTGATCTCAAAGCATCAACCTCTAGTTCTCCCAACTTCTGGGACTAGTGATATAAATGACAGTACAAGAAAGCTCTTTTTCTTTTCCCACCCCTCGTTGCAGCCAAAGTGCAATGACTTTGCTGCCTCACTTATAATAAATCTAAGGCTATACAGCCATGGAGTTATATTTTACATTTGCTGACTGATGTGCTGATCCCAATGGACCATTTTTTTAAACAGAAAGGCTAGTTTTCCAAAAAATTATCAGCTTTTCCAGCTACTCAAAGTTAGTGATGCATGAGAGTCAGCAAATACAGAGATCAAGGTATGGGCACAAAGCCCCCACAACAAGGTTGAGCATAGATGGTACCCCCTGCAGAACAGACTGACGATGTTTTAGGCAGCAGTTGATGTGTCATTCCACTGCATTGGCCTTCAGCAAATGGTAACCCGCTGAATTGTTATGTTGCCCTATTTGTATTAAATGTACCATGAACGCAGAAGAAAGGTGCATACATTAATAACATTTTTCTTCCTTTTTTTATTTTTCTTCTCCATGGAGAAGCAGAGCATCAGCTCTCCATTTGAAAACAGTAGTAGGTTTACTTCATTATTTCTTATGTCATCAGGAGATAAAACATACATGCTGTAGTGTGTAACTGAACAGAGGAATACATTCTGTGCATGGAATAATATCACAGATCCTGTGAGAGTCTAGAAAGCCTTACCTTACCCTACCCTATACCAACTTTTTGAGCAATAAACTGGGTACAGTAGATTTGATAAGGGCATTTGCAGCTGTCTCAGTTCTCCTTTCAGCATATTAACTGTTTTCTCAGACAATGTAAGTAATAATGTTCCACAGTGTGTTGTGTGACGTACATTGTTAACAATGAAAATACATATTTGCAAATGTTTCATTATTACATTGTTTGTGTGTATATATCCCTTTAAAAGTGCAAGTCTTTTTGGAATCCCACCTATAGTACCCAGCTTAAAACTAGCAGCCTGCCACCAGTACATATCAGGTTATTGTCACATATGTTGACATACACTTTTTATAGACTCATATGCTTGCTGCAGAGGTCATTGTTTGCTTATTAACAAGAAGGTCATGGTTCAGAATTTGTAGCTGGGTGAATCTTGATAGATTTTACAAAGTATTGCAGATGTGGTGTGTCCGTTATTAGATAATCTCTTTTGACTCTTCATCAGGTAGCCAGAAGTTCACAGCAGAATTAGGTGATGGGTTAGATTACCCCTCCTTACTGTGGGTTGTAAAACAAAGTTGACTGCTTATATCCTGCATTGTACGCTAAACAATGTGTGTTTATTGCATGGGTTAGCTGGTCACAGACTGTAATTTTTGGGTTGCTGCAGTTTCCTAGCTGTGCTGACTTTTTAGTGGATGGTGGAAGATAGAAATATGCAAAGTACACCTAACTCTACTAGGTTACAAATATGTTACCTGGCTTTTGCCTCCTCTTGGTTGTTTCCAAAGGAAGGACGAATGAAAAGTTTAATTGAGGAATGGAATGTTGAAAAGAAATGCCAGACAAAAATTTGTTATTGGCACCACTGCTTTTCCCCCTGGTCTAGTTTCAGTCAGTGTTACTACTGTTATAGGTCACTGGTAGAAGTGAGAGGTTCTGCTGGTTTGCCGTTCTCTTTAATGGATGTTCCTTGGAGGAGTACAGCCTTTTACTGCTTACAGTATCTTGTTTTGCATTTCTCTTTCATGGAAAATCTTCCTTGGAAGAGCACATTCTTTAAGTGATTATCATATGCTGTATTCACATGGAGCATTCCAGTCTTTTAGATGGTATGTACTAGGTCCTGTGGTAGTTGTAGGGAGAGGTGTGTGTAGTTAGTTACAGTGCTGGCATCCATAGGAGAGTTGGTTGGACAACATGCAGTATAGGTTGGGGATGTATGCTTGACTCTGCAAGATTGCATACACTCAGTAGTCTTCAAGGTGGCACATGTAGAAGAAGTTGGAGTGAAGGTGCGGATTTGCCAGAAGCAGAAACACGTGCTATCCAACAGATGAGAGATTTAGAGCCATAAACAGAAAATACATCGTGGCTGCTTGGATGCCAGTCACAATGCAGAGTTAGGTTATGGGAGTTCAAATGGTTAACAGGTGTAAGTAAGGAAAAACAATACAAAAAAAATCTGTTAATGGTGGGAATCAATTGCTTAAATACTGTCTCATTATCCCAGGTCAGGAGGAGCATTTTTGTTTTGTTGTGGCCACTAATGAAGACTAGGGGGTGCTCTGGCAGACAGTAATTCTGGGGATGTGCATGTACTTTGTCTGCAGTATGGAGCATGTTAATTGTGGAACAGTATGGATTTTTAAGGGGGAGCTTGCCTTTTGAAGCCTGTGGTACTCTTTGAAAAGGTCACAACAGTACTTGATGTAAAGACCTGACAAGTAATGCTGCTGCTTGACAAATTAACATTATTATATGTTAATCTGCAGCTAACATTATTATATGTTAATCTGCAGCTAAGTCAGTTAGTAAAACAGTAATTATACAACAAGATGCAACAAATTGGTGTGCACTAGGTATCTCTTTAAGAGGAGTTACTAGTGGTGTCTCGTACCATACCTCTCAACTGTCCAGATTTTCGCAGAATGACCATATTCTTGGCTCATAGTTTTGGTCTGTTCTTAATAAAATTTGTGATTTTCTAGTAAATGAAGTACTGGAGTAATAAAATAATGACAAGCATTTGAGTTTCAGACTTCATATCCTTTAGCAAATGCATGGTAACACAGAGCCTGTTATTCTAGCAACTGCCTGTGTTTATAAGAGTAGTATTTCAAATTTGTCCCGATTTTTGTGGCTTTGTCCAGATTTCTTACTCTAAAAGGTTGAAAGGTATGTGCAAGACTCTGGACTTGGTCCACATTTTTTGGAGTATTCTTCACTGGTATAAAGGTGAGATATAGGCAGTAGTAGTGACCTCACTTTTAGTAAATGTAGCTTCATTAGACTGGGTAAAAACAACCTAGATTATGATTGCAGAAGGTTAGATTATAAAAAAAAGACATCATCAGTAAAAATCGAAATAAACTTTGACCAGTATATGTATTTAGCAAATTCAGAAATGTATTTTCTGCAGACCATCTATTTTTGAACAAATATGGACATCGCAGTGGTGCAGCAGTAGCGTTGTCGCCTCACAGCAAGAGGTTCTCTGGTTTGATTCTTGGCTGTGTGGAGTCTGCATGTCTTCCCTCTGTTCATGTGGGTTTCCTCCGGGTGCTCCAGTTTCCTCCCACATTACAAAGACATGCGTCTGGAGCGTTTCTCCCCAGGCCTCCGAAGAAAATTGGCTTTGTTCCAAGTTAGACTTTCCCAGTTAAAATGTTAAATAAATAAATAAATAAAATGTCTCTAGTTACTTTGATGAGTTCACTGAACCAAATTCATACCTCACAGACTCAACCTATTCTTGAAAACAGCATTGCATTTCATAGTCATTGAAAAAGCCATCTTAAAAAACTTGGAATTGTGCAGTGTTATTCCTTACTAGAAAATCTTGGGTTATAAACTTGGAACTATTCAGAAGGGTTTCAGGAACTGTCATTATATTCTGCTTCATATAGGGTACTAAGAGATGACACTTGCTTGGTCCATAAAGCAATGTATGATCCTGCTCAGTTTGAAAGTCTGTTCCAGGAGTGCATTGCTGGAAGAGCTAACACCCCATCGGGAAACCTAACACTAAAAGTTGTCACTAATAGAAAAATGTGACACATACATTACCAAGTACCTTCCTGGACCATAAAATCTGCCCTTTACAGTTAGAGAAAACTTTTCATTTACTTCCTTCACAAATATTCATGTGTTTGGGAAATAGAAACAACAGTTTCCTGAAACCCTTCTGAATAGTTCCAAGTTTATAACCCAAGATTTTCTAGTAAGGAATAACACTGCACAATTCCAATTGTGGCATTCTTGAAAGCAATGCAAGTTGATTTCAAGCTTCACTGTGAAACCTGTCAATGTCTAAGGATAAGTCAAAAAGAAAAAAAAAGACTCCACTTTGGCAGGGTGGCACATTACTGGGATGCCCTCGTCTTCTTTTTGTTTTGCTGTGGAGATCAAGAAGAGGTACAGGGACAATGCAAATGGTGTTTTTTAAGTTTGGCACCAGAAACAGCAATGTGAAAAATTCCTGTTAGGAAATGAAGTCACTTGTTAGGTCTTCACTAATGTCTCATGCTGAAGTGTATCAGAGTAACCCTGATGAAATGTTGCATTGTGCTGCCTGGTCTCTGTTCCTCAAATGTATTGCCACTTCATGAAAAAGTTAGATTAAAGAAAAATATACAGTACAGCTGCCTTCAGAAATCAAACTACAGAAAAGAAAATGTATTGCTGTTCTGACTTGGCTGCCTGACTGTTTTTTAATACGGTGTAATAAAACATATTATTGAAAATGTTTTTGCATTCAACATAGCAGGTTTTTGAATTACTTTATTAAATTTGGCAATAAGGCAAATGCAGTAAATAGCAAAGTTTTAGATGATTATTACCCATGAAATTCAAAAATAAAATATTTATAAAAATAGTGCAATTTAAAGTAGCAGGTTATAGGAAAAGTGAAATGAAATATCTACAGTTTTACTGCTGGAGTCACTGGCCAGGTTAGCATAAGAAGCATTAATGTTAATAAAATGTCATCTCAGAGAAACTGCTTCAGGTCTCAGTTGTCATTTGAACTACATTGTTTCTAATGTTCATTGACTGGTTCAGTATATTTCTGCTTTTCTTAGCAGCACTAAAGATCTGTATTCCTGGTGTTTGTACAGAAGAACACGTTATAAGTGCATAAAGTCATATGAGGCAGAGCTTTGGTGTCTGACTCTTGAAACTAGACTTAACTTGAAGCATTGCTCTCCTTTTTTGTTGTTCGCACAGTTTTTATTTATTTTTTAAATGTGTTGACTGAAGTCTGAAGTTAAGAACATGAACACAGAGCGAGTATGTCCTATAGAAATAGTTGTGTGAACAGTAAAATATTAAAATGGAAAGGAAAGCCTTGTATGCTGACTGTTATGGAGGATAATTTTCATTTTTGAAAGACTGTTATTGTACTGGAACACTTTTCAGTTGGAATTAGTGCCACTAATGTGAAAAGATTTAAAAACTGACTTGCTCAAAAATTAGTCATGGAAGAAATCCAGACAACTGCTGCATAGTGAATTTTGGAGAGTGGAAGGGTCATTTCTTGGCTTTTTAGTTAATTAGTTAATTGACTAATCCCTTTAGGCATAAATATTTCATAACCCATGAGCAATGCTTAGGTAAGTATTACAGTATGCAGCTGAGACTGGGGGTGGCAAACCCAGAATGACTGCATGAATCTTAACAGCTCATGGCCTTAACCCTTCTGTTCTGTACTGCTAAAGGTATATGCACTGCCCTTTTAACTGTAACTTTGACAAGGCTTCATACAGTTTTCATTAACTGAGATTTTATACTCATTAACAGCTACTGTGGAGTCAGTAGCATGACTATAAGATAAGATTGTTTTCATCATGTCTTTTTTATAATGTCAAATTTTGGTCAGTGCTGCTGCAGTTTAATTCTGCTGCACACGACAGAAAGCGAGACTGAACTAGCAGCTGATGTTTCTTGCAAAGTCTAGGAGTCAGATTTATTTCGATTTTAAAAATATCTTAAAGTTGATTTTTACATTTCCTGATTGGTATTATTTGGATGCATTGAGAATTTCTTCTTCCCTTCTGGGGACGATCAAGTTATCAGAATATGAATGATGTATGAAATTATTTGTACTGAATTTTGAATAAAAGGAAGGTGTACCATATATATATATATATTCCGTGAGGTGTCTATGCATTAACAGATTAATGCATGTGCCCTTGAGTATGAAAGTAGCACAGAATTTAAAGGAGCTTCTCTTGCTCTGTCTCTTAACCTCCTTTATCTTCAGCCCTCAACTGTGTAGTCTAGCAACCCCCAGCTCGTTTTTCTGATGGTAAGTTTAGGGATCATTCTTAGCAGTACTTCTCCCCCACTCCCTGCCTCTAACCATGGGACCTCTTTCTTTGATCTGACAGAAGTTCCCATACCCCTCCCAAGTGCTGAGGTAAAGTTTAACATACTGCTCATGCAAAACATACACTTTACAACGCCCAGCATGTCCTAGTCATTTAAAACAACCCACCTAAACCCAAATTCTGTACTTAGGGTGAACTTACTTGATATTTGAAATCCATCTTTGCAGTAGCGATTTCATGTACCATCTCCATGACCCCACATACATACATATATTTACTCTGTTTGTGTATACCCTTGTTACTGGGGAAGTCATCTGATCTGCAGCTGATTCATTTCAGACGCAGCCATGAGAATTATAACAAAATGTAAGCCTAAGTGTTTACTATCAAGGCAACAAAAATACAAGAACAAAACAACAGTTCAGTGTCATAAAATACAAACAGTAAAAGAACTTTGATGTAGTGTAATACAGAAAGCACAAAACATGGGGTTTATAGATAAGTACCAATAAGAATTAAGGACGTTTGTGTTGAAGATGTATTGATCAGTACAAAGTTTCCTATCTTTCTACTGAGATGAAAGGATATAGGATTAGTAAGAGCTAGGAATTAAGGAGAGATATTAATGTGGAGTAGCAGTTCTACTTGACATCAGTCTTAGTTTACTGAAATAGAGGTTGTACATGAGTTATAGATGGACTTAATTAGAGAAGTTTTGAGTTATAGGTGGAAGTTTGAAGCAGGTACAAGAGGTTCTCATTTCTAGAGAGGTTGATATTTTCCCAAAATTTGGTATTAAACTGGTATGTTACATATTTCATTTACGAGATAGTCCCATAGTCTTGGTGCAAAGATGGAGAAATCATGATAAGAGGCTTTTGTAGGCCTGGTAGTATATGTGTGTGTATATATATATATATATATATATATATATATATATATATGTACACTCCTACTACCTCTTGTCACTTCCTAAATACTGCTAACTTCTTCTTTTCCCCAACTTATCTTTCCTCTCTTCCATTCCCCTCGCCCTTAACATGTACTACCCCTACTGTTCGTTTCTTTCCAACCTTTCTCTCATTTCTGCACTATTTCCCATCTCTATGATATTTCTCCCATCACTTTAATAGACTCTCTTATTTAAACCCTTCATCCCCTGTTGTCTGCGCAACTATACTAATATATCAACAAATCAAATTGTGTTATTCCTTCTTTCTACTCTTAGGCCAAAAATGTAAATAAGTTGTTACTCTACTTGCATATTGTTTTGGATGTAAATAAGTTTGTTTTTATATATATATATATATATATATATATATATATATATATATATATATAAATCTACATACATACAATTTATTTGTAACTTGTCTTGTAATACTACATATACTGTGTTTTATTACTCAGTATAAAACTGTATGTATTTACTGTCATGTGGAGCTTTTCTAATCAGGCCTCTAGTGAAAATGGACTACTTGTCCAGATGGACCTTCCAGATAAACAAATGTTAAATAAATTTAAAATATATATATATATATATATATATATATATATATATATATATATATATATATTTATATTTATATGTATGTATGTGTGTGTGTGTATATATATATATATATATATATATATATATATATATATATATATATATATATATATGCATACACATATGTAGTACGTGTATTGTGCGTGTGTATGTATAATATAGTGACATGTTGAGTCTGGAAGATGTGTAATGTACCTTTAAATGCATAGCAAATGACTTGTGTGTGTGAAAAGCTGTAGTCAGAAAATCACTATATTAACTAGTTAAGCTGGCAGTAATTGCCTATCACTGCTGTACATTAGGAGGATGGCTAGGAAACAGTACATCAGGAAGTGAGATCTCATTTGGAGTTTCAGAAACGGTAACGTAAGCTGGTGTGTTTGTTTGTGTCTTTTGGCTTTTCCCGGTTAGGGGTCGCCACAGCAGAACTCCGGTCCGCTAATGTTTGGTAGTAGATTTTTACGTACCGGGTTACCAGCCCTGACGCACAACCTTCAACGAAGGCAAGCCCCATTCACGTATGCCTCCACACAGAAGACGCTCTAGCTGAGAATCGAACGGGACAACATCTTACTGTGAGGCGACAACGCTGGTGCTTATCTTGAAAAAAACCTGGAGTTGTGGAATTTTTTCAGTGGTGGAAGTGCCTGTGGTAGACAGCAGAAATCTGAGCTTGGTTGAGGTCCACAAACAAGGACTTGTTGAAGATAGCTATTTCGTAGTGTTTGTACAGTAGTTTGTGTGTGTGTGTGTGTGTGTGTGTGTGTGTGTGTGTGTGTGTGTGTGTGTGTGTGTGTGTCTGTGTATACATCGATGTTGGAAAGTATCAGGGAGTATCAGAACATACTTTTGTAACCGGAAGACAAGTGGACAGTTTTGGTTTACCATGTGGAATACTGATTAAACATGTTTTATACAAACTGATGCTTCAAACTTCTCCTATCCCTCTACACATCGTCACCAATGTATGGTAAATCTGATATTGTGGTACATCAGAATCTGGGGAATGTTCTGAGATACCACAGTTTGGAAGTGGGTACCTTTTTGCCTGTTTGTACTTTTTTCAGTTCCAGTGATCCTGGTTATTACCCTGAAATATTCAGACTTAAATTGGTAGCCTTCTCCAAGCCATAACTGGGATCTGAATCACACCAACAGTGTCTTGAATAGCTGCTTATAATATAACTCTATAATGCATGCTTTTCATTTATATGAAATATGCATACATTTTTGCTACATTTTGCATGTAAAAATAATTGAAAAGACAAGATGCATGCAGTTTTCTATGGATGCACCTGTGATACAGACATTGTGACCATTTGGAATCATCAACTTTTTTGTTCTTTATTCTCCTTCACCTCACATTCTCCAGTTTAAGTAATCATCTCCAATTTCCTTGAATCTTGGAGGGGAAAAGTTTTCACTTGTTTAGAGTTTATGCACCACAGTGTTTTCTTCTATGATACACCTAATGATACACTTTTCAGATGGTGTTGACCGAGCAGGTAATTATGGTGACTGTTGTTCCATCTCCTGGAATACCCTGTATCAGTAAGCTTTTAGGTGCCTAATCCCACATGTTTGGAAACTGTTGTATAGTCCATCTTATTTTGAGAATGAGAAACTGACTTCTCACCAGAATTAAGACATCTGTCTTATTAGCTGTATTATAAGACTAACATTATAGTAGCAGCCTTCTGTATGTATATATATATATATATATATATATATATATATCACTAACATTTGCTAAATGAGTATTAGGTTCATTGGCTTATAGGTGTATACCAGAATCATGAACACTGGCACCTTTATTAGCTAGCCTTGCATCCCAAATGTATCCTACAAGTTAATGTGCCTTAGAAGTTGTTTTTAAGGGGTGTAGGTTAGCTGGGGCATGATTTAATGGCTTCTTTTGTCCATCAGAGACATAGATGTCAGACCAGGGGCAAATTTCTGATTTCTCCTCCACTGGTCTATTTTCTGTTTTAATAGGGTTGGGGAAGGGCTCTGCTTCACATGAATGGGAAGCCTATTCCAGAGAATGGAGATTCTCTGAGTTACATGCCTGTCCCTCCAACATGTCCTATTTAAGTCACAGGTAAAGTTTAAATGTAGTAGTTCTGGTACTGTTCGTTTTGTGGATATGCAGTAAGAACCAGAGTTTAATGATACAGTAGGTCTTTGAGGCAGTCTGCATAAGACATTGTGTTTACTCTCTGTATTCTTTTTATGATGAACCTCTGTTGATATTAAATCTGTTGCAGCTGCCTAGACAGGTACATACAGAAAGGGGTGTTATGCTCATAGGTACATCTGATAATGACTAGATACAGTGGCACAATGACTTCTTTGGACCTAGATGTCATACCCTTACTATAAGCTGTGTGACATACAATGATTTTCTTACTACCTTAGAAACATGTTGGCTGATAGCCAGGTTACTGTCTACACGAGTCCCTAAATCCCTGACTACTATGTCTACTTTTATGGGTATTTTATCAATGAGGTAATTCCACTAGGTGGCCATCTTCCCAAAAGGTGCTATTATGCGTTTCTTGGCATTGATTTTTATGCTGTGGAATTGGCACCAGTCACTTTTCTGTGTTAGACTTTCCTGTAAGATGTTAATAATATATTGGGTGGTTTGTATGATTGCTCCTAGCGTACAATCATCTGCAAACATGCTAACTGAGAGGCCCTTGACACTAGCCTTGACTTCCAAGAAATAGATGCCAAAGAGGAGTGGACCCAACACAGAGCCCTGGCTACCTCGACTGGTGACCATCCTCTTTGTGAAGGTGGTATCTCCAGTTGTAACTTACTGGGTCGTGTCTGTGAAGGCCGTTTATTATTTCTACGTATC
Organism: Protopterus annectens; assembly: GCF_019279795.1. NCBI lineage: Eukaryota > Metazoa > Chordata > Ceratodontiformes > Protopteridae > Protopterus > Protopterus annectens. The sequence continues at coordinate 1,779,809,616 of NC_056726.1, read as the reverse complement.
TCCTTTGTGTAACAGAAACGCTTACCTTCAAGTCTTCTGCTTTCCTTTGTATTTTCTGATTTGAACCCGTTGCGTAGGAGGACTAGCCAGTGTAGATTTAGTGATCCTTATTACATTAGCGTTTGTTTTCTCATACTGTAGTGAGAATTGTTTGTGTCTTTCGGCTTTTCCCGGTTAGGGGTCGCCACAGCGGAACTCCGGTCCGCTAATGATTGGCAGTAGAGTTTTACGTGCTGGCTTGCTTCTCGTACTGTAGTGAGAATGTGCCCCGTTATTTTGATTCCATCCTTTACCTCACTGAAATGAAGATTTCATCTTTCTGATGGATTTATTGAGTTTTTCAGCTAAGGTAATGTTCATTTTCATTGGAGTGGTGCTAATTATCCAACACATTATCACAGAGTGTGATTAAATGCAAAAGGAAAAAAAAAAAGACTGCCATAAACCTGAGACTATTTTCAAACTTTCTGCAAAACAGGTATATGCTATAGCGTAAAATACAACAAATACTGTATGCGTGTGCATTGTCTGAAAGTCGAGCACTGGGGATGATTTTAAACCTTTTTACTTGTTAACGTTGAGGATTTCAATCACAGTAATTACTAATTACTCTGCTGATTGTTCACTGTAAGAAAAGGTCATGCCTGCAAGCAGAGGTATGAATGCTCTTACCGGTAATGGTTAGTCTGCTGAGAAAGGTGTTAAAAATGTGTATACTTTTCCAGGCGTCCCAGAGATCAGCAATCCAGGTAGTATTAACAGCAAAGAATGCCAGGAACTACTAAAGTGGAAATGTTTGCGCCCTCTGGGGATCTTCAGAAGTAGTGACACATGTGGCTGTGAACCAGCATTATAAATTAGAAGGTGCCTCACTCGCCTCTTTTTTCCACCCCTTTGGTGACCTCCAGCCAAGGAAGTCCATCAGTTGCCCAGTATTCATGTTTAGTCTGTCTAGTAAGAAAGGCTTTGATGGTGGAATCCCTGTGTTAATCACATGGTAGGATAGGCTTTATTGTTATCTGCTCTTTTCAGTGGCTTCTATTTAACCCAGTGTATGATTTCATTGTAAGAACTGCTTGTATTTAATAAAGTGGAAGTTTGCAAATAACTATCTCAGGACATATGTCTACTGCTGTTACTCAGATTGAAACTTTACTTCTGAAGACCCTCTAGTATCAACTGTGAGAAGCAGCTGCCCACTGGCTACACATCTGTGAGTCAGACTAAAAGGACTTTAGCTCATTCTGTGCTTATCTTCTATATCCACTGTGGACTAGCGCAAGAAACATTTCCAGTCTTCTGGAACTTTTGCAGTCTGCCAGTTACACGTGACTAGTTTATAAAGTTCTAATGGTGTCATGTAAAGTTTAAGAAATTCAAAAGCGTGGTATCTCTCTGTGTTTGTCTGGTTACACCATATTAAAAGCCATGTTTGTACAACAACAAAACAAAAATCCTAATAGTCATGAATGTAACCTGAAAAAAATATTAAAAAGATTTTGTAGAGGTAACACCTGAAGCCAGGGTGTGTAATAAACAAGTGAAAGGAGCAGTTCATAATTTGTTCTTTCTTTTTATTTATTTTTTTATTTTATTACTTTAACTGACTAACTAAGCTGGACCATGGGCCCTTTACAGCCACAACCTAAGTCACAAAAACAAAGGTTGTTGTTGTTGTGTCTTTCAGCTTTTCCCGGTTAGGGGTCGCCACAGCGGAACTCCGGTCCGCTAATGATTGGCAGAAGATTTTACATGCCAAGTTGACAGCCCTGACACATAACCTTCAACGAAGGTACGCCCCTTCACGCATGTTTACACACAGCAGACGCTTTAGCTGAGGATCGAACAGGGCAACGTCTTGCTGTGAGGTGACAATGCTACCGCAGCACCACCACCGCAGTGTAAATGCAGTATATACATATGAACCATGAGCGCACCCAGTCTAGTAGCATGATGCTGAGAAGTGGGAGTAAACCTTTGCATTGTTGTTACACGGTGATTACAAAGTGTGCACGTATAAATTCTGTTAGTGTTAAAAAGGAACAAGGAGTTTTTGTAAGTGGAATAAACCCAGCACCCTTGCACTGTTACTTATGACATGTACTACTGATTCCAAGGTCACACTGTCTGGTGTTAAAGATTATAATTGGCTGTCCAGCAAACCAAGGTTTCTGTTTAATCTTATTTAGTGCAACCTTAGAATAAGTATATTTAATTAGTGTGTGTGTGTGTGTGTGTGTGGGTTAAGCTCTTAAATCAGGTGTGCACAAACCCTCAAAAGTATATTTATTTTTTTTAACTTTATCATTTATTTTTTAAATAGTTTTGTGTATTGTTATATGTAGTACATTGATTGAATCTCAGCACAGTATATATCACATGGCTGTTATTTTTTACTCTAGGCTGTTTAGATGAAAAATGTGGGTTAGCTGCATCGAACAGACACAAAGTGTGTATATATATATATATATATATATATATATATATATATATATATATATATACATGTACACATAATACATGTAGCATAGAGCTAGTAGGTAACGATAGCTGTTTTGTATTATGTTACAGTGTAGTAACATTTTATTTTATTTTCCTGCTCACAGCATTGTGGATTAAAAAAAAAATTAAGAGTTCACATGGAACAGTCTCAAGGTTTCAGGTTTTGTTTCACAGGTAGCTGTGAATTATGCAAATGAACACCTGTATACCATGGCCCTTTTTCTCAGGAAGGTGAATCAGATATTCCTTCTACCCAAAAAGCATTCCCTTAGGAAGACACCTGCAAAGTGGATGTCACTGTTACTGCGGCAGCTTTTAAAGGAGTGCTCATGAGGCTGCTTTACTACCCTGGCATACTTCAGATATTTTAATTGTGGTATGGTACTCTCTCTATGGAGAGAGTGCATTTTTATTCATTTTTTTTACTTATCCTTTTGTTGAACAGGTTGGTTAGTAACACCAGGCTAGTACCTTCTTTTTAGGGAAGACCCTAGGTGGTATTTATACTAGTTGGGAACATTTAGCTAAAGCATTGGAGAATTTCCCTTGCTCTTTTTTGAAAGGTGCTGTGGGACGTTTTACATTCACATGAGCTACCATCAACTCAAGCAGATGGGACCTCAGCCTTAATGTCTTATCTGAGCAATACACTCGGGAGTGCAGCCTCCTTATGCTGGAATGTAGTGTCAGCAATCTGTCTACCTAGTGTGGGAATAGAACCCACAGCTTTCAGCACCAAAGGCGAGTATGTTATCTGCTGCACCTCTGACACTGTTAATTATAGTGAGGTTAAGGGCACCCTTAAAACCTGGGCACTCAGTACTTCTACAGTTGGCAGTTCTGTGAACTGAACTGCTAATGATACTGAGCTGCTAATGATACCGTAGCTGGGTCTACTACAGTGGCAGGATCCAGTAAAGCCATACAATAGCCGTAAGCTGCCATCCCTATCTGTGCATCAACCTATTTATCAAGAATGTGAAGGCATTCTTTGTAGATTGACTGCCTTTTATTGCATTTTCATGCTGGGATAGACTTAGTGGTCAGAATTCCCATGTACAGCAGAGGCGAAGGGTGAAAAGGCCCATTTGTATATGTCTGCAAAAGCATTACAGTAGACTCCCTCTTATCCGGTGTCGCTGGGACCGAACCTTAGGCTGAATAAACGAATGGCTGGTTAATCAGAAAAAGCATAAAAAATAGCATTTATAGGTTATAAATAAGCTAGAATAACAGGATTTATGTTCGTATGTATTTTTCTAAAGAATATGAAGTCAAAAATTCAAATGTCTGTCATTATTTAGTCTAGAAGAGGCAGAGGTGCTGTTCTTCTCTGTTGTCTTTTGCTAGGACTATGGCAGAAATTTGATGGCTGGTTAAAGAGGAGGCTGATCAAAGCGAGGCTGGATAAGAGGGAGTCTATTGTATATGTTATTGTAGTTCAAAAGGTAGTATAAAACATTGCAAACCTTATTGTATATCAAAAGGCTGTACAACCATTATCATCAGTTTCCGTTAGTAAAGCGATATGCTATATGATTACAGTTATACAGTGGTTGATCTTACGCATACAGTGTAGACATCAGCACAGGATGCAGATGCATTTCATGTTGAATGAGAGCAAATGTAGGTCATTTCTGAAGTGCATTTTTGTATCGTGGGAAGGTTGTTCATAGTTTAGAGACAGTGGTTAAAACATGTGCATCATGGTTTTTGTTGTGGGAAGGAGAAGAGGTAGTGAGGAGTGTGGTAGTGGACCTGAGATGGCATTTAGGGGTATACCAGCTGTTAAGTGACTGAAGTGGTGGGAAATTAGTTCATAAAGTACTGAGTAAATAATGGTTAACTTATAAGGACAATTTTGTTTGAAAATTCATTCCATTTTTTTATTTGAGTGACGTGCAGTGGGATGCCCTGTGACAGTGCTCTAATGTATAATGAGGGATGATTTGTACTCTTTGTGCATCAGATTTAGTGCTGGCAATAACTTAATTAACAAATTAGTTAGCTAGTTATTTACTTGATTTGTATCTAGTTAGCTAGTTAACAGTTGTACATAGTTACTTGTTTGAGGTTCATTAGTATGAACATCTGCACTGGAAATATTCATAGGTTCATAGGAGATTACTAGGCTAATGGCTTAAGGGCCTTTATAAGCCTAGCCAATATAACCCAATTTTATCCAATATATGGCCCCTAGGGGCAAGAGGATGGCATGGATTTATGCCTGTGCATTGAGTATCTTACAGATTTCCCCTGTCCATAAGGGATGCAGGCACTACCTCAGGTGTGAATTTACGATTCCCCATTCATTGTTCCAAACTCCATTTGAAGAGAGCCAGGGAAGGGCTTTGCTTAATGTGAATAGGAAGTATGTTCAAAAGAAGGGTCAATCTCTGACTAAATTTAGATCCCTAGATCAGGTGACTGTTGTGCTGGATTTGTGAGTGCCTTGAGGTCAGGCATAGGTCACCCCTTAATAGTTGGTAGGAGGCAGAGTAAAGGGATCGGGCTTTTAGTCTATCCCCATAGTTCATGTTGTTTACACCCTGTATTTTCTTTGAGGAACCTCTGAGGTCGCTCCTGCTGCTGTAAGTGCCTAGTTAAGTACATGCCAAATGGTGCATTGTACTCGATTATTGGTCTAATGTGGGCTGAGTACAGTGGGACTATAATTTCCTTGGATCTGGATGCCAAATGTTTAACAACTGAGTGTTTGTACACCATTTTTCATGCAGCTTTGTGATGATCATGTTTTCAATAATAAAATGGCATAGTGATAGATACATTTCTATGTCTGTTCTGTCTTGTGAGCAGGAGTCTCAGAAAAAAAATAGGGAAGACAGAGGAACCGTAGACTGGGAAGGTAGTGATAATTCACTGGCACCAGTCATCAGCATGATCTGTGGGGAGACAGACACTTGTGTTCATGGTATAGTGTGCTTAGCTTGCAGCTTTTTTTTTTTTTTTTTTTTTTTTTTTTTTGTGATATGAAAGTTAAACTTTAGATTAGGATGTAAGGTGACACTGAAGATTAAAGAAGATTCTGTTTTAAAATGGTGTTCTGCCATTGTCCAGAATAGTTTTGTTTTGGTTGCACGTGACATATTTTGTTTAAGGAAGAAAAACGTTGTTTTGGTTTTCTTCTAATTTAATTGCAGTTTAGAGGTACTAAGTCATGCTTAATCTTTATCACATGCAGTTTGAAGATGTTTGCTAATGGCTGATATGGAAGAAGATGCAAAGAAGAGTTTTGCCAGGGTATTGTGTCTGTTTTTTTCCTGCAACAGCTTGTCACAAGCTGTTTGTGAAAATTGGGAATAATAAGGGTCCAAGAAATGACCTTGCCTTGTTGGACACCAGTAACCAGTAATGTATCCTTTAAAGAGTGTCTACTTGTTTGGCTTCAAGAAGGACAGTTCTTTCGAGGTTATGAAGGAAAGTGTACATACCCATTTTGCTGTAAGTCTGAAGTTTCACACTGCATAGTGCTGCTTCACCAGGATGTAGACGAATCAGCTGAGACCTTGATTTCTCTTAAACCCACAACAAGAATCTCCTGGCCTACAGCAGATTTCCCTTACTGGGCCCCAGCAAGGATGTTCGTTCAGAGGCTCACACCCTTGGCACTTTCAGGGAGGCCACATGTAGTTTCAGGATGGTCAGCAACAATCCTGATTCCCACTCCATAAAGAAAGTGGTCTGATCCCCGCCCATGCCCAATGTCCCTCTAAGATAAAAAGATATGTGCAAGGCAGGAGGTGCCTATGCTCTCCTGGAAAAGAACAATCCAGGAGGTCCTTTTTGACAAATGAGAATTTGTGTTTTATTCCTGATTTTTTTAAATGCTTGCAAAGATGTAGGATGTGAGGCCCATATAGGATTTGGCCACAACACCTTAAACAAAATAAGCCTATCATTTGGTAACCCTTCAATTTCTTTTCCACTTACTTTCCTAGGCAGCTGCATACCTCCCTTATATGTTCATTATACTATAATAAACAGGGAGGATTATGAGAGAGTCCACCTGGATCTCTCACTTCTTCAAACTGCTGGCTTGACTGCTTCAGTTTCGCTAGTAGCTTGATCCAAAACATGTTCATATAGTCATTTCCATCATTGTCTCCAGTACCTTTCATTCAGTAGGCTTATAGGGAGAAATGGAAGAGAGTTTTTGTTTGGGCTTCTGTGCAGAATTCTCTGGTTGGCCATACCTTGTAGAGCTCTTTTACATGGGTCTTAGATTTTCTTCATTCAGTGTCTGTTTAGCTGCTATTTCTAACTTTCATATGGGCCAAGAATATAAGCTTTTAATGCATCTTAAAATTTTAAGGCTGCCCACTGTGACACCTTCTTTCCTCAGCCTCTCGTGAAGGATAGAACTGTTCCTTGGGATTTTTGCCTTTTGTTGAAGAAACGTGTTATTCTCCTTTAGTCTACTGCATAAGAAGAGTTAAGTTGCCTTGGAAGATATTTTCAAATCAAACCCATCTCATCCAGGCAAATCTCTGTCTTACCTGGTCTTCATCAGAGTTTCACAGTGTGTCAGTCCCTTCTTCATGCCTATGATGATGACACAGACAAATTTAAATCAGTCAGACCATTTGATAGTTTTCATCTGTCAGTGCTGTTACCAAGGAGATCGGCTCCTCAATTGCACAGGTGATACACAGACAGTTCAGGTGCTGTGCAGAAAGAAGAAAGCCTGTAAGAAGAGATGTCAGCCTTTTGTTACCTTTCCTTTGCTAATGGATGTTAATGAAATAAATAAGTAAATAACTAAACAAACAGTACCCCTAAAACAGGCCTTCAAATTGCATTACAGTCTTTAATGACAAGTGTGGCAAAACTCTACAAGGTTTGCCAAAAGCTTTATATACATCTCCAGCTTTGTTCTATAATGCTTCCGTAAATAATGTCTGTACAGTTGCTGCCTGGTCATCCCTAAATACCTTTGCAAAGCTTCACAAACTGTATATGATTTATAGGTCTTGGGCTTTTTGTCCAGAATTTTTTTTAAGTTTGTTTCCGCTCTTAGAGCAGCCAACCTGGAGAACTGACCTGGAAACACCTTCCTTCCTCTTCCTGCAGGTTTAACTCTACAAAATCAGTTACAATGGATGTTCTTTGTACTCAGTGAAGCAGTACTGATTCTTGGGTCTTCCTTCCCTGCAGAAGCCCTATTTGGTCCTCCAGATGGAGCTCTACTCACAATGTACCATTTTTGTTAGGATGTATAACATTTGTTATACATACTAACATTTGTTTTTACAACCTTTAGTCTCTGGTATTTCTGTGGCTGCATAGACTATTTGGAGCAAGAGACCAATCTGAAGACAGAATTACTGCCTCTCAAGATCGTTTTGAAGTGGATAATAGAGCTATGACAGGGAAAGAAGTGAGAACATGAATAATTTCAGGGCTATGTCAGAAGCTGGTGCTAAGAGAGGTTGCAACATCAGATGTAATGTCATATAATAAAATGCAGCAACTTTTTTTCTTTTTTTGCGAGGAAAAGACAAAGAGGCTGGATAATCATGGCACAACACTGCTGTCCTGCTATACTTGGATAACCAGTTTTGATGTTAATTGGAATGCCTTCTGTACTGAGTCTACTTAACCCACCCCCACCACGTTAATGTGGATATTCACAGATGTCCTCACTTTTCTTCTACAGGCCGAATGTATGGTGATATATCTGCAGACATTTGTACAGTGTATAAGTGTATGCAACCTGTGATGGACAGGTGTTATACCCAGGGCTAGTATTGATTTTGTGCCTAATGCCTGTTGATTGATGTGGTATACTCTGTACATCCCATTCCTCAGCCCTGAATATGATAAGGAGAGTGTCTGCAAATGAATGAAGGAATGTTTCTGTAAGAGACCGATTCTTGGAATAGCCTAACATTATACTTTTTGGGTGCAAAGAAAGTTTTAATGAATTCAAATTCACTTGAGAAAAGGGTAAACATTTTATAAAGTTGGGTAAACTGGGTAAAGAAGATCCTCATGTGGAAAATTACCAGAAGGTTGCAGGTGGATCAGTAATCTTTTTTTCCTGTTGCTGTTTATCTTTCTGTAAGAAATTCCTTTTCTGTGTCAGTGTGTGTCTACTCATTGATGACATTGTCACATATATTCCCCAGCAGCAGGTCTACATTCTGACACCACGTGTACAATCATTTGGCAGAAAGGGAGAGTGCTACAGAAAAACATTAATGTATTAACACTGGAATTAAAATTCAGTTGCTGTAAGAAACTGAACAGTAGACCTTTTCAATGAATTTCTTGTACAAATGGTGTGGCTTCAAAGCATTATGTCCCCTGTAATATTATTGTTCTGATCAGGTTTGAGTTTTTTTTTTTCCTCATGTACATCAGATATAGCTCACTCGCCTCTCTGAGTCACCCCACAGTGATGTCATTTATTTTGTTTGGGACATCACAGTCTGTTGCCATGGTAATTTCTGTTACACTGTTTTGATGAAGATACAAGAATTACTTTTTTTCTCCAAAGTGGTAGAGGTCAGAAGGTGTGGAAGCAGAAACTGGAAGAGAAGGATGATTTAAGGTAAGTATTTTTTAACTAAACAGTAATATAGAGAAGTACAGCAAAGCACACTGGTATTTTGTTTCATTGCAGTGATTTTTGTAACCATATTCTAGCAAGAGAATATCCTTAAGCCTTCTGAGCCTTTTTAGCTGAATTTCTAGCAGGCAGCTTAGATAACATGGTACATGCTGGTGAGCAGAGCTGAAGCCTGGGAGTGATAAATATTGAAAGGGTGGGATTTAGCTCTCAGCACAAGCAGTTGCAACGGTTAGAGTGTCACACTATCTCTCCACAGGTTTACTGACCCATTTCCACTCTCACTGCTGCCAGTATCTTAGCAACTGCAGCAGGTCCCCATAGAACAGGAATATTGCCTGCCATTAGTGACTGCCGCAACTGTGTCAAGGTTAGGCTGCTTTTGGAAAAGACCTAAAGTGCTGCCTCACGTTATGTTTGCTATAAAATCCTGTCCACTCCTCCCACGTCTCTGCATTTTCCATGTTGTTTCCAGAGGGGTTATTTAAAGTGTGGGGAGGTGGACTGGAATAAAATACAGGAGAACTCCACACAGTAGTCTTTTTAAGGAGGGTTGCTAAAAAGTATTTGTTATGAGGCAGTGCAGATTTTAACTATGGATTCAGATTCCTGTAATTAAGCTGCTGTAATGTGAATCGAAAAGTATATGGACCTTAACGCATGAGACAGTCTTTTGGTTGTTTAGCAAAGGTGAAAGAGTTAAGTTGAATACATGTGCTTCTGATTTCTGTTTTTTTCTGGGTTTTGTCTGTGTTGTTTTGAAGAATAAGCAGATCACCCCTCAGATGTTCAAGAAATTCTTCTGTAATGTTAAACAAAGGCATGTGCCAGGACTTGTGTTTATGGCAAGAGAAGGAAGACTGGGAAGCCTTTGTTTAAAGAATTACCAAGATATTTTACTTACAACATAAAGTAATCTGCTGAACCAAAATTGAAAACTGATGCAGCTTCTCTGTTAGCAGTGACTACAAACAGGTTTCCATACTACTTCTGCACCTTGTCTGACAGCCAGGAAGAGGTTCCTGTAAATGTGGGCGCCCTCAGTTTAAACATGTAAATGCAGATGGTAATTTAGGTACACTAAGTGTAAATCTCAGTAAGTGAGCCCCCCCACCCCCCAAAAAAAGAGAGAGCAATACAGGCATTATATGCACAAACTGTAGGGAAGAGAGCGTACTAGAATGAGTCTGATATTAAGACACACTCATCCATCCACTTCAGCTGTTCTGCAGGAATTTAAACTGACACATTGTCTTGCTTGAAGGACAGCTATTCCTAGTGGACACTGATTCCTCATTTCTCCATGTAAAATGAATCTTACAGTTCCATACTAAAGTAAAACATGCCTTTGTTTTCTATGCCTTTGTGCAGTATTTCTCCTCGTCATTGCACATCATGTTGGCTTGTTTTAAAATATTTCTGTAGTTTCTTTAGTAGCTTGTTTCCCCTGGCTCATTTCATTTAAGAGGTTTTCTTTTTTTTTTTCTTCCTTTTTTTACATCTTATTTTACCTTCCAACCATGACGTTGTCCTCTTTCAGACTCAGCCCATTGGTACTACCATAGGAAGGAAGTGCCCAGTGCCATACTGGTGTGAAAGCCATCCAAGAAAGCTGTCATGCAGCCAACCTTGAGGATTACTTGTGACCTTACTGGCATCCAGGCATCTGAGGGTGTTTCTATAATCTGTACCCTACCCCTGGGTGGAGAGACTAACTGTGCCACCACCATGGGAGCTCACAGCTCCTTCCTAGGTAAGTGCACACACACATACACTTGATAACAAAGGCTACAATGTTTATCAAGTGACTGTGGCATCATTTATCCCTGCCAAACCCTTCCCTTCCCCAGGATGAGTACACCCACTCTCCTGTATGAGAACAGTGAAGCAGCTGATCTGCAAGTTAAAATCTGGTAACCTTGCGCATAGGCTATATTCCTGTATGCAACTGGTTTAGGCATACCTAAGTTTTTTGAACAAGTAAAGCCTGTAGAGCACAGTGTTTGCAGTCCTGTTTGCTTTTACTTACACTTGGGCCATAAACCTACTGAGTATCTGTGGTTTCTGGCTTACTTTAATCTTTGCTGCATTAAACAGAATAAAGAGCTTCTGATGTTGAGAGACAAGCTGCTCAGTCTTGAAAGAGATAATAAATCTTGCTATCTGCTCAGTCTTGAAAGACAGGAGAAATCTTGCTATCTTTTTCTAACAGTGAGTGAGTGGGGTAGGGGGGGGGACACTTTAGCTACAGGTCTGTTACTCTTTGACAGAACCAAATTGTGTAGGTGTTTTTTTCCAGATAGCAGCAGAAAGATACCGTAGCATAATCCCTTAATATTGGCATTTTTTGTTGCATCCTGCCTCATTCACACCATCTCCGGGTAGTCCCGATTATGACAGCAGCAACACTAAAGGCAGAAGGCAGCCATTTCTGGATTCTCATAAGAAGGTTCTGTTTTTATAGGAAAGACTGTATAACCCTAGAATTCTTTTCCTAGCTGAGGGTAACAGATTGATAGAGTTTAAATCCCAAGTAAAATAAGGCTTGTAACACACAGGAGGAGCAGCTTCATATAGACTGGTCTTGTTATACAGGTAAACTAGCCGTCTCTGTAAGTTCACATGAGCACCACATGTATTGCCTTTGCATCTAGAAATGACTGTATCATTCCTTATCTGGCTTCATTGTGCTGTGGTCTTTCCCATTAGATGTTATTGGTTCTCAGAAAGCTCATGGCATACAGGGACCTAACCTAAAATTAAACAAAAAGATACAACAGACACAAAAGCAGAACAAGACTTGGGATGGTCATGTCATTCATTACTTCATTGCAGTACCTGGTTTATGACGACTGTGGGAAGGTGGAGAGACTCTGTCCTGGCAAGCAGAATATAAGATAGGAAGACAGTCCTGGATGAGACACTAGTCTATTTCAAGACACATGCACGTGCACATGTGTACGTGTACATACACACATGCGCGCGCGCGCGCGCACACACACACACACACACACACACACACACACACACACACACACACACACACACACACACACACACCCACAGTTTAGAGCATCAACAATTCACCTGCCTTAGTGTGGGATAAGCATAAAAGTAAAAACTGGTTCCCCTAATGAAGACCTCCGTAGGTGCAGGGAAAGTGTGTGCAGAAATGTGCATCCCATCTCAGAAGGCCTCCTAGTGGTGATCATAACTGAAGAGATGAGTGCTGAGAGTCAGTGGTGCTCTTAAATATTTCTGTAGAGCTCATCTTTGCAAGGACATGAGTTATTTATTTATTAATTGACATTTGTTTACCAGGATAGTCTGACTGGTACCAGAGTACAGTAAACTCTCAGTTAACCGGAACTCAAGCAATCGGCACTTTCAAGCAACCGGCAAAAAAATATTGAAGAAATAAAGTACAATTTTCATGTGTTGTACATTCTGTTTCCCCACGCAGGAACTTACCTTACGTTTTTAGAGTTTTAAAAAGGAAGATAAGAATAAATTCCCTCTCTCCTCAACCTGAGAACAAGTCAAACCACATAGTATACGGTACAGTATTAGTCAGGCCTGTTTTTAATAGTAACTCTCAAGCAACCAGAAACTACTGATGTTCTTCGTGTTTCACTGTTGCAGTCATCACACTTGGGTTATCCTGCCAGGGGTAGCCCTCGGTCAGCCCAAATACCAGAGGCTTAGGGGTTCCTGTCAGAAGAACGAAGACACATTATGTCGAATGCGTCTTCGTCGAACTTTAAATGTCAAAAAGCGCCTTTTAAGCAAATTCTTTCCCTGGGAAAGAAGTCGCTTGGCCGCTTCTGTCATTTTGCCATTTTTGGCACTGCAGTGAGATCTCGGAGTTGGTATATTTAAGTAGGGGGTGTGAGGGCGAAGCCCCCCACTTAAAATAGTGTTTAGTGTGTTTTTTTTTTTTTTTTTTTTTTTTGGGAACAGCAAATTTTTCCCTGGGAAATAAATTTGCTGTTCTGGCTGTTCGCTCTTTTTTGTTTTTGTTATTTTGTGGTTGATATAACAGCATTCGATCTTCTGATCTGGTTAGCCACCCTAAACCTAAAAGAGGCCTATCTGTATATCCCAGAGACTCTTGCAGGAAATATCTACGTTTCAGGGCAGGATCTATGCATTATCAATTCTCTGCACTTCCCTTTGGCTTATCCACTACTCCCAGAGTTTTCACAAAATGCCTGGCTCCAGCCATTGCTTTTTGCAGACGAAGAAATATTCAAATATACCCTTACTTGGACAACTGCCTGATTCAGATAGACAGTCAGGAAAAGCTGTTACAGCACCTGACATTTATAAAGGACCTACTAACCTCACTGGGGTACACTATCAACGAAAAGAAATCCAAGCTAAGTTCCCAGTCAAAAAATGTATTTCTTAGGAGCAAGCCTGGACACAGCATCCCAGATGACATTCCTAACTCCAGAAAAACAAGGCTATCTGCCAGGCTACTCTCAACTGGCCACCAGAACCCAGTTATCCACAAGGAAAATCCTGCAAGCTCTAGGGTTCATGGCCTCCTGCATTTTACTAATTCCGTATGCCAGACTGCATATGAGGAAACGTCAGTGCTGCTTAAAAAGCCTTTGGTGTCAGCATTCTCAGGACCTGGAAACTATTATACCTATGGCACCTTGTCTAAGGAAATATTTTCTTTGGTGGGCAGCAGCATGCAACCACAACAAGGGACTTCCCTTTTCACAACCCCATGCTGCCCATATCCTAACCACAGACACATCAGACTATGCCTGGGGTGCACACCTGGACAGTAGGTGCATTCAGGGCCACTGGAGCCCAAATCAAATTCATCTGCACATCAAACAAAAAGAGATGCTAGCTGTTCAGCATGCTCTGACAGCTTTCAGATCCCTCCTCTCTCCGGGGTCTCTACTAATCAAAACAGACTCAACAAGCAGGGGGGAACTCACTCTTACCCACTCTGCAGACTAGCCATGACCCTTTGGAACACGGGCTTAGCCATGCATGTTCACCTGCAAGCTCAATTCCTGTCTGGCAACCAAAACTCTATGGCAGACAACTTAAGCAGAAGTCTTCTAGACCCACACGAGTGGCAATTAAACCAGAACACCTTCAGCCTTGTGACCCAAAAATGGGGTACCCCGAAGACGGAATTATTTGCCTCTCCATACAACACAACCACCAGCTCAGAAAATTCTGCACCAGGGAACCTCACAGCAAGGCCTGGAAAGTGGATGCCCTATCGTTCCAGTGGGCAAACCTCTCAATCTATGCATTTCCCCCTCTGCCTCTTCTCACAAGAGTATTACTCAAGATAATGGAAGAAAGTCCAAGGGCAATCCTGATTGCCCCAGACTGGCCGCGCCATCACTGGTACGCATTACTGTGCAGTTTATCACCATTGCCTCCATGGCACCTCCCTAGATTCCACATCTCCTGACTCAACAGGAGGGAGAGTTCTTGCATCCACAATTGCAGACCCTGAACTTAGCAGCCTGGCTAATTCCTTGACTTCTTCTCCAGTGGCCAGCCTAAGCAAGCAGGTCCTGGATGTCATACGTGAAGCCAGACGACCCAGTACTAGAAAATCCTATGCTGACAAGTGGAAAAGGTATTGTTCCTGGATCCAGACTAAAGGAGCTGACCCAGCACAGCCCTCCTTACCTCTCATCCTGGATTACCTAGCAGACCTCCTTCACAGGGGCCTATCCTTCTTTTCCATTAAAATCCATGCCCCTGACATCTCTGCACTTTACAGCACTGAGCCACCTCTCTTCTCACACCCTCTCATCAAGCAGTTCTTGAGAGGGGCTAACAACTTAAGGCCACCAAGAAGAGCCCCAATCCCCTGCTTGGGACCTTAACTTTGTGTTGGAAAAGCTCACGCTACCCCTCTTTGAGCCTGCAGCTTCAGCAGAGTTAAAATTCCTCTCTTGGAAAACAGCCTTGCTTCAAGCTATCACTTCAGCTAGAAGAGTGTCTGAGCTACAAGCACTTATGGCTGTGGAACCCTTCATCATTTTTCATACTGACAGGGTCTCCCTCAGGACTAACCCAACGTTCATGCCTAAAGTGGAGTACAGTGTGGCTCTCAATCAATCTATTCATTTGCCCACCTTTTTCCCTACACCACAAAATAAGGGGGAAAGTATCATGTACTCTTTAGATGTGCACAGACATCTCAGATTCTACCTTGATAGGACTAAGCCCTTTAGGAAATTTGACCAGTTACTAGTCAGCTTTGCACCAGGGGCAGAGGGCAAAGCCATATCAAAACAAACCATCTCTAAATGGATAGCACACTGCATCCACTTCTATTACAAACACCATGGGGAAACCACCCCCCACTGGGGGTCAGAACACATTCCACTAGGGCATCTTCAGCCTGTACAGCCTTTCTCAGAAGGGTCCCTACCAGGGAAATCCTGGAAGCTGCAACATTGAGTTCTGTTCACACCTTCACCAAGCATTACCACCAGCCTGTCTTTTCCAAATCCAGGGCAGGCTTTGCAACCGCAGTCCTGCAGGGCATACTAGCCAGCCCCAACTATTCTTGACTGCCTCCACCCATTCCTCAGCTTTGGGAATCAACCTAAGTATGATGACCGCAACAGTGAAACACGAAGAACATAGTACAGTTTTGTACACTTACCATAAATGTAGATGTTCGAGTGTATTCACTGTTGCAGTCCTGGTTTCCCACCCTCCACCCCCCTGGTCTCTCTCTCTTCCTCACTCTTTACAGGGCTATTGGTATTTACTCTCTACTGGTGGTGTTACTCCACCATAACTTATCTCCCTATTGGGGGCTCTTGACATTTGGGGCAAGAAAAACTGATGTAATGGTGTCGGCTGCCTATTTTTATACCACTGACAACCTGACGTCAGTCCTGGAGCAACAGCAACCGATGCAGAAATACTAAGCCTCTGGTATTCGGGCCGACTGAGGGCTACCCCTGGCAGGATAACTCAAGTGTGATGACTGCAACAGTGAATACACTCGAATATCTACACTTATGGTAAGTGTACACAACTGTACTTTGTCCGACATCTACCAATCCCCATGGGTGCCAGTTAACTGAGAGTTTACTGTACCCATTTTCAATGGAGGCCTGGGGAGAAAAGCTCCAAAATCATAAGTACAGTATACAGTGGTATAAAAATTTACACTGTACATAAGTATATATGAGTACACGAATTACTGCTGAAAAATAAGCAGAAGGCAAATAGACATTTGGACATCATCTTCAGTGAATACAATTACATCAAATTTCAAAGGCAAAGTATAGAGGATGTAAATGTGTACATTATCCATTAGTGTGGTGAGTACGTGCAATATTGCAAACAAGAAAAAGGCAATAGTCATTTGGTCATAGGCTACAAGTGGAATAGTAGATATTAAGTATGAGAGTTATTGAATGCAAAAGTAGGATGAGAACAACGAGAAGAAAGAGTCTATATATGAGAACAGATGAGTAGATAGTAGTGGAGGTTAAGAATAAATGGAACGAGGAAGGCACTTGATGAGAAACCGAGATGACGAAGCAAGAAAGACAGAGGAGAAATAGAGATAAGGAGTAAGTAGATAGATGTGATGTGGGAAGTTTGGTAGATGTAGGTAAAATGGGTATAAGTGCTATTTTTAATCAGGTTTAGAACAAGAACATGTCCATGATTTAGTCAGTAATTCTTCTAATGCAAGCTTGAAGGACAGGGGGTTTGAGTTTGCTCGGCTGTTTGCAAAACATCTGATCTGAAGTAGTTAACTTCATTTGTCCATCAACCTTTGGGTTATCGGATCCATATCGGATCCGAGCCGGCAGCTTCCAACAGCTAAGATCTGAGCTCCAAGCTCCTCCCCCTTACCCATAATCCCCTGCTATCCCTTCCTGACCTCAGATCTAGTTTGCCGCGGTTCTCTCAGCAGCTTGCTCGAGCTTCCAGGCGTGTGAGAAAAAAATCTTCTTTTTTTCCTAGTTTAAACAAATTTTTGTGTGTGTGTGAGTTAGCATAGTTCCCCAGTAGCATTAACGTTTTTCTTTATCTAGTGTATAGTTATCCTTTTAGTGTTATTCCCTCCTCCTCGTGTACACGTTAGGGTGTGTGTTTTGGGGCCTAGCGAGTGTGTTGTTTCTTTTGTAGGTATGGTGGAGGCACCCAAAACTTTCTTTTCAAAGTGTACCGAGTGTGGCCATAAGCTGTCCCCAGTGTATGGCCACACTCGGTGCATTTTATGCCTTGGGGTTGAACATCTTTCCACCGGCTGCACTATTTGCACAGCGTTCAACCCCAGGGCCCTCAAGGACTGGAGGTTGAAGCTGATTCTGGAGGGACTTCTGCCCCCGGACTTGGCTTTGTCCTCTGGTCCCTCCGTGGCACCTGCAGCGGCTGTGGCAGCGCCACCTGCTATTCCCCTTCCCCTGGCCGGGACTCAACCTCCCACTGTGGGCCAGGAGGAGAGGGAAGCCAGAAAGGAGAAACACCGGGAAAAGCACCACAAGCGGGGGGCCGAAGCTTCTGCATCAGTCCCGCCAGCCAAACGGGTTTCTCCTCCTAGGGCCTCCAAGTCTTCTCCTTCCGGACTCCGATCTCCCCGCTTTTCACCGGGGCCGGATGAGGAGGAGACCCAGTCGCCTTCGAGGTCATCGAGGCGGCACACCCGGCCCGCCTCGGTGGCCTCATCAAGGTCTACCCGCAGTATGTCCGATGCAGACTTGGACCGGATGATGCGTAGGTTTCTCCAGGCCCAGCTGCAGATGGGAGTGCTCCTGCCTCCCCCCCCTCCGGGGGGAGAGCTCGACCCCCTTTTTTGCCCCGATTGCTCCTTCTCCGACCCACTACCGGGGTTCGGAGCCGGGGGACTGTCGGCGCCGATAGTATCGGGTACTTCTGCGCCGATGGCACCTTCGAGTCTCTCGGGTCCATTTTCTTCGGATCCGAGCTCTCAGAGCCGAGAGCTGAGCTTCGGATCTGGAGGTGTCAGTATGGCTTCAGCTCCATCTCGGTCGGAGCATACTGGCCCTTCAGATCTTACCGCGTCGGCTCCGATCCGCACGTCGGATCCGAGGGAGGGTCTGCTCTCGGATCCTAGGGAGAGCAGCTCTCCTTCGGCGTTCGATGTCATGGAGAGGGTTTTGTCGAGGGACTCCAGGCCCCCGGCTTCAGCTACGGCTCCACCCTGCACTCCCTCTCAGACGGGTCCGCCTTCCATCACCTGGCCCCAGGGACAGCCTGCTCAGACATCCCAGAAATTTCCCTTGTTGGAACAGGATGTGGTTGGTGAGGCCTCTTCGGACAGCCCCCCCGAGGAGGTCCCTCACAAACGGAAGTGCAAGAGGAGGCACTTGGACTCCCCTGAGTCCTTGACAGAGGACACAGATTTGGAGGAAGGGGAAGGTTCCCCAAGGTCACCCCCCGAAGACATCTCCTTCGGAGACATCATGGAGATGCTTTGGATCAGAGGGAGGTGATCTGCCCCAAAACCTTCCTCTGACGAGTCTGTGTTTCTGGAGGCGTTTGAAGCAGGCCCGTCTACCTCTTGGGTGTCCCCTCCCGCTGATCCCCTGGTAGACCTGATTACTACCAGGGCATGGAAGGAACCGGACACTGTGGAGCCCATTCCGAAGAGTCCAGACAAAATTCTCAGCCCCCCTGCGGACAGGTCATTTTGGAGCAAGGGAGCCCTGGTAGATGCCATGTTGGTGGTGGCCGCCACCAAAAGGGAACTGGCCCAGGAGAGTTCCTCGGTCCATCCTCCAGACAAGGAGTCTCGGACGATGGACCGTCTGGGGAAGCGGGTGTTCGCTTCAGCCACCTTTTCTGTGAGGTTGCTGAACTATATGGCACATGTGATATGGCTCCAGTGGGAT
Organism: Protopterus annectens; assembly: GCF_019279795.1. Taxonomy (NCBI): domain Eukaryota; kingdom Metazoa; phylum Chordata; order Ceratodontiformes; family Protopteridae; genus Protopterus; species Protopterus annectens. The sequence goes on along the minus strand of NC_056726.1, from coordinate 1,779,790,644 downwards.
CTTATCAAAGAATACGCTGGGTCGCCCCCAGAGTCCATGTCGGCAGAGGACAAGAAAGTGTACTCTACACGAATGGCCACTCTCAAATCTATCTCCAGTACCTCTATGCGGCTACTATCCCATGCCACGGAAGGAGCTGCTAGAGCTAGCGGAGCGGGCGTCGTCCTACGGTGACAGGCGTAGCTCTGTCATTGTGATTTCGAGGAACCCTTTAAGGCGTCGTTAGCAAATGCCCCGTTTGATGGTTCTGCCCTTTTTGGCAAGACCGTACGCGACACACTGGTCCAGAGCGAAAAAGACGGGAAGACGTTGTCTGCCGTCGGAGTGCGCTTCTCTGCTCCCCAGAGGTCCTTCTCCAGGAACCAAAAGGGACAGAAGAAGATGTGGTTCCGGAAGTCTCAACAGTCCTGTTTCGCTCCAGACCCCTCGTCCTTCAGAGGCAGAGGAGGACAGCATGATCGCCACCCTAGAGGCAGAGGGGGCCCGAAAAACTTTGGGTCCAGAGAACCTTTCTCTGATCGGCCCATGCAGCAACCCTGAGGGGTTACCCGACTGCTCCACTCTGGAGGCAGTCGGCGAGGCACCTGGCAGCTTGGGAGTCCATTACAACAGATCGCTGGGTGCTTCAGATCATATCCAGAGGCTACAAGATCCCTTTTCTCAATCCCCCTCTCAGTCCCCAAAGCCTCCCCGATGTCCCACCCAATCAAAGGGAGGCGGCAGCTGAGGAAATACTCCGGCTGCTAGAAAAAAGAGCAATCCAGCACGTCTCCCCAGACCAGTCCGGATCAGGCTTTTACTCCAGGTTCTTCTTGGTGCCAAAAAAAGACGGGGGACCTAAGACCAAACATCGACCTGCCCTTCCTGAACCTGTCAGTAGCCAAAGAAAAGTTTTGGATGATCACTCTTCAATCCATTCTCCCCCTTCTGCACGAGAACAACTGGATGGGCTCCATAGACCTCAAGGATGCGTACTACCACATTTTAATGGACAGACGATCCAGGAGGTTCCTCCGCTTCCGGCTGGGAGCCAGCCATTACCAGTTCAGGGTCCTACCCTTTGGTCTCACCACAGCCCCAAGGGTGTTCACCAAAGTGTTAACCATTGTAGCGGCCCACCTGAGACTCCAGGGAATTCAGGTCTTTCCGTACCTGGACGACTGGCTCCTGACCGCCCCCACCAGGCATCTACTTTGCACTGCCAGGGATTATTTTCTCCATCTAGCTCCCCGGCTGGGGATCACGATCAGCATCAGAAAATCTTCCCTTCTGCCAACTCAAATTCTAGATTTCATCGGTGCCAGATTGAACACCAACCAGCTTCTAGTCTTCTTGACTCCGGACCGGCTACGAACTCTGAAACTCCATGTACTGGCCCTTCTACAATCCCCAGCTCCCCCTGCGGAATTGGTCCTGAGGGCTCTAGGCACGATGGCGGCAACCATCAGCCTACTACCCATGGCGCGCTTAAACATGAGAGTTCTTCAATGGACCTTACAAGTCCAGTGGTCCCTGCTGCTACATCCCCTGAGCTTTCCCGTTCCTCTCAGCAGGGTGTGCAAGAAAGCCCTCTTATGGTGGCTCCAGTCCCCGGACCTCCAGAAAGGGCACCCTTTCTCTGTATCCCCTCCTCTAGCCAAAGTGACCACGGATGCCTCTCACCTCGGGTGGGGGGGGGGCACTGCTTGGGCAGGACCATCCAAGGCACGTGGAACCATTCGGAGACCTCATTGCATATCAGTGTCCTAGAGATGAGAGCGGTGCTTTTGGCGTTGCAAGCACTTCAAAGCCTTCTTCCCTTGGGGACAATTGCGATCCAGTCAGACAACATGTCGGTTGTCTGGTATATCAACAAACAAGGAGGAACCAGGTCCTATCCACTTTGTCTGGAGGCCATGAGAGTGTGGGAATGGGCTATGTCCACCAACCACTTTCTCATAGCAATGCACATTCTGGGATGGTCCAACATTTTGTCAGACTGACTGAGTCGATCCATCCTGTCACCGTACGAGTGGACTCTGAATCTGAAAGTAGCAAAGCAGATCTTCTCCAAATGGGGGTCAACCTCGTTGCGATCTTTTCGCCTCTCCTTCGAACGCAAAGTGCAGTGAGTACTTCGCTCTAATTCCCCCACCCAGGGAATCCCCCAGAGATGCTCTGGTGCATGTTTGGCCACCCGGTCTACTCTATGCTTACCCTTCTCTGCCCCTGATGCTCAAATGTTTACAGAAAGCCAGACGGTTGGGGAGCAGAATAATCCTCACTGCCCCATTCTGGCCTTGTCAAGCTTGGTTCCCTTATTTATGGTCTCATCTAGTGAATCCCCCATGGATTCTAGATCCCATTCCAGATCTGATCTCTCACCCATCAGGCCTGTCAACGCCGAATCTGGACAACCTCAAGCTCACAGCTTGGTTGAGCCAGTTCCAGTGATAGCTAGGACTCCCGGTATCTCGTCCCCTGTCAAGGCTATTCTAGTAGCCGCTCACAAGCCATCTACTAGAAGAATCTATAATAGTAAATGGAAGCGTTTCTCTATTTGGGTGGAGCATCGGAACTCAGATCCCTTTACAGCTCCGTTGCCAGCAGTACTAGATTTTCTGTCAGGGTTATTTGACCAAGGTGCTAGCTCTTCTACAGTCAAAGTCCAGTTGGCCGCAATCTCTCATTATCATGTTGGCAGTGCCCTTTGACTTCGTCCAAATTATGTAAGACCTTCCTAAAAGGCACTTTCCTACTAAGACCTCCGGTAAAAGATGCAGTCCCTCCTTGGGATTTAACTCTTGTACTTCAGTCTCTAACAGCTCCTCCCTTTGAGCCTGCAACTTCGGTGGATCTGAAATACTTATCTTGGAAGACGGCATTTTTGTTGCCATAACTTCGGCCAGATGGGTCTCGGAGCTTCAAGCCCTTTGCGCCAAGCCACCGTATTTGATTTTCCACAAAGATAGAGTCTCACTCAGGACCAACCCCTCCTTTCTGCCCAAAATTGCATCGGAGTCTAATATCAACCAATCTATTAATTTACCAGTCTTCTTCCCAAATTATCAGAGCAAAGGTGAATACAAGTTGCACTCTCTAGATGTACATAGGCAACTAAGATTCTATTTGCACAGGACAGCTGATCACAGGAAATCAGACCAGCTTTTTGTATCCTTTGCTAAGTCCTCTTTGGGAAAACCTGTATCAAAAGTCACATTGTCCAGATGGATTTCCCAATGTATTCTTTTGGCATATGAGAGTTCGGGCCGGCCTGCACCTCAAGGAGTTCATGCCCATTCTACTCGATCGATGTCTACCTCTGCGGCTTTTCGATCTAGGGTGTCATTGGATGACATTTGTTCAGCAGCCACTTGGGCTTCATCTAATACATTTATAAATCATTACAAGTTGGATATTGTTTCCAGAGGGAGAGCATCCTTTGGCTCTGCAGTGCTCCGGAACATCCTTCCATGAGGACCTCCCAAGAATCAGGTAGCTGGGGACACTGTCCCATAGGTTGATGGACAAATGAAGTTAACTACTTCAGATTTAGAAGTTATGTACTTACCATAACGTTCCATTTGAGTAGGTAAACTTCATTTGTCAGCAACCGTCCCTCCCTCCATCCCCCTAACCTATATGGATGTTCAAAGGACTCCTGCTGTCATGGCGGATTGTTTCCAGGTTAGAGTAGGGAGGTGGTTCTTGGTATTGTATGGTTTATGGATAAGCAAACTCGATCTGACGTCAGAAAGGGATAGCAGAGGATTATGGGTAAGGGGGAGGAGCTTGGAGCTCGGATCTTAGCTGTTGGAAGCTGCCGGCTCGGATCCGATATGGATCCGATAACACTCATAGGTTGCTGACAAATGAAGTTTACCTACTCAGATGGAACGTTATGGTAAGTACATAACTTCTAATTCTATGCTTTGGCCACAGAGTAGGAGTAAAGGCCTCACCCAGCGGATTTTTTAGATTTATGCAAAGACAGGACTTATTTGTCTTCTGATCTTAAAGGTCTTTTAGTAGAGAGTTGTGAAGTATCGAACTGAGGGCAGGGCAAGGCAGTAGTCTTATTCATAATGTTATGAGTAGTTCTGAGTTGTAAATAGCTAAAGTGATGTGGTAGCTCAAGCCATTTAAGAGACTGCAGGACAGTGCAGTGTTGGGTGAAGTATAAGCATGTACCATTAGTTGCAAACTTGGCTATCTTATTATAGCATGCATCAAGTTTTGATTTAAAGATCATGTCTAAAGGCATGAAATGAATTTTTCTTTTCATAGAAAAATTGTTTGCATACATCATTATGCATGCAAGCACTTTTTGGTGTAGAAAGAAAAGTCTGTTTTGCAGCCTTTAGCAAATTATCGTTTAAAAGTTATCTTCCAAATGTGGAAGACTAAATATATGGAGCGATGTTTATGGCATTAATATTAATTGCCTAACAGTAGGTATTTACGTCACTCTGGGCTCCATCTCCATTGATGCTGGATTAACATATGTAAGTAATAGGGTCATAGGAGGTTACTAGGCTAATGGTCCTGGGGCCCTTACAAGCCTAGCCAAGAGTTTATCCCCCCCAAAAAAAACCTCAGACAGCACCTGTTGCCCTTGTCAATGAGGGACAAAGGTAGAAACCCTGGGACAAATTTGTGGTTTCCCATCCCCTCATCAAGGTTGCACTTGAAGAGGGTCAGCGAGGTACTCTGACATGTATGGGAAGTCTATTCCAGAGATGGGGCAGCCTCTGGGAGACAAACCTTTCTCTCCAGCAAATTTTTTTGATGTCACATATTAGATTTAGGCCTATCGAGCGGGTAATGCGTGAGGAGTTAGACTTACAGATATGGAGAATCTGTAGTAGGGCAGGGTCCAATATTGCCTTGTAGGCAAGAGACATATCAGCTCTGAGCAATCTGTATGATACTGAGTAAAGTGATAGTGATTTGAGTCTATCCGCATAAGACAGGTGTTGGAGGCCATGGATTCTGTTTGTGAGGTATTTCTGTCGCCTTTCCAGTTGGTTCAGGTATTTGGAGAGGTACATACCAAACGGGGCATTATACTCAATTATAGGTCTAATGAGGAGGAGAGGTAATAACCTCATTTTTTTCTGGATGCAATCCCTTTACTTATGAGATGAACCAAGTAGAGGGCTTTTTTGACCACTGCCGCCACATGATGGTTGAATGTGAGATTGTTAGCAACCTGAGTACCCAGGTATCTCACCATGGGTTGTGTGCTTAGGGGGTTGCTGCTGATGTGGTAATCAGTAGAGGCCGTGTTTTTGCCGAATGGTATGATAATACATTTTTTTGTGTTTAACTTAAGGCCATGACTTTGGCATCAGTTATTTGTAGCTGTGAGACCCTCTTGCAGTATGTTAATGTCATTTGGGGTATCAGTGACAGCACTCATCTTACAGTCATCCATAAACTTGGTCAGCTACATGCCCTTGGTCTTTGCCTGGACCTCTGAGAAGTAGATACCGAACAGTAGTGGTCCCAGGACAGATCCGTGGGGAGCACCACTAGTAACAGGTCTGCTGTCGGAGGTGGCAGCGCCTATTTTGACCTTGTGGGTCCTATCTGTGAACCAGTTGGACACCCATCTGACTAGATAAGGATCAACACCAAGTTGTGTTAGCTTTTCAATGATGCCCAAGTGGGAGATTGTGTCAAAGGCTTTGGCCAGGTCAAGATAAGCTGTATGCACTGACTTTCCCTCGTCCAGGGCCTTGGTGACGGTCTCAAATAAGCCAACTAGGTTCAATAGACAAGATCTGTCCCTGATGAATCTGAATTGGGTGGGGTTGAGTGTTTGGAGATTGCCTATGTCCTAGTTTATGAGATCCATGATAAGCCTTATAGATCAGACTTGTCACGCTAATGGGGCGATAGTTTCCCGGGTCAGTATTGGCACCATCTTTGTGCAAGGGGATGACAATAGTGGTTGTCCATTCTTCTGGAATGAAACCCGTAATTAGGCTGTGGTTCAATAGGGTGCTCAGTGGCGAAGCTAGTTCTTGCTGGAGATGGTGCAGAATACAGCCTGGGATATTATCAGGTCCTATGGAAGCTGTATTTTTTGCTTTGGGTAGGGCCTTTAGCACTTGATCTATGGAGATATGAGGTGTGGGACAAGTATCAGGGATGTCGAATGGGCCTTTGGGGAAGATAGAGGGTGAAGTTTGCACTAAATTATCAGCTAGTAGGTTGGCTAAGTTGGCAGGATCAGTGTAACTGCTAACATTAAGTAATTCAGAACAAACTTGGACTTTGCCATGGAGGTTCTTAATGTAACTGAAGAAGGACTTGTGGTTTCCCTTTGTTTCGGAAGCTAGTGTCAACTCATAATTGGCTTTGGAGTTTTTCACTAGTGATCTAATTTTCTTGTTGAGGCAGAGGAGGGAGATTTTCTGATTTGGAATTTGTTCCTTTTTACCCTTGGACAACAGTTTCTTCCTTTTGTTGTAAAGCCTGTTGATAGAGGATGTCCACCAGACAGGTTTGTGTTTCCTTGAGGAGCAGATTTTAGTTCTGTTATGTATGGCTGAGTCTATGCAGTTGTACAGGTGCTTATATACTGCACTGGCGCACTGTTCAGCATAGTTGTTTGCATCCTCAGAGGGGGTGGTGGTGTAAAGCTGCTGATACCCTCCCTTTGGAGGGTGTTGTCAGCTTTTGAGACGTTTTTAGCCTGGTTACGGCTGGGGAGGGGTTGGGTGGGTTAGAAACTTTGAATGAGACAGGCTGATGATCTGATCTCACCAGGGAAGTACATATTATGGGAGTGGTGCAGCGGTCACCCATGTTGGTGAGAACCAAGTCCAGTATGTTATCTCCCCTTGTGGGGAATGAGACCAGATGGTCTAGTGCATTAGAGTTGATGAAGTCAAGGAATCGTTGGGTGAGTGCATTAGTGTAGGAATAGTTCAGCCAGTCTATGGTGGGGTAGTTGAAGTCACCAAGGATCAGGGTGTTAGGGGGTACCTTGATGGAGTCAAGTAGGTCCAGGTAGGAGGAGTGGGTGTCCTGAGACATGGAGGAGGGTCTATAGCTGGCTGTAACTTGGATGGGTGTCTTGCCAATTGTCAGTTGCACCTGGAGTAATTCCAGTGCATCATCCTGGTAAACCGGTCTGGATGTGTGCCTGTCTTTAATGAAGATAGAGACTCCACCACCCTTAGTCTTTCCAACCTCATTTTGGGGTCGGAAAGTGTGGAATGGTGTATAGTCTGTTAAGGCAGAGGTGCTCTCTGCAGCCGTGAACCAAGTTTAAGTGACTGCACAGACATCGGCATCTTCCAGTGCGAGCATTTTCAGATTAAGGCTTCTAGCATTGAACAGCATAACCTTCAATTTGCTTTTTAATGGATTTTTCATGTTGGAAGATTTGTCTTTGGGACATAGCCTAAAAAAGGCACAATGGGGGAGGCAAGAGCCTTGGCCAAGATCTGGAACCCCAGGGGTGACAGATGAAGGCCATCACTGGTAAAGCAATGAAGCCTGTCAGCCATGTCATCCCAGACAGACAAATACTGGATCCCCTTGGAAAGACATCAGAAACCAAGCCAATTGTTGAAGTCAGTCATGTTTTGTTGGTATTGTGGCATCATTCTTGGTGAAGGTAGGATGCTACTCAGGGCTAGGGCCACACCTACCTGGAGCGCATATTCTGAGAGCTCAATCATGTCTCTCTTCATATAGTCTGCGGAGGTACATCTCAAGCCATTCACGCCAACATGGACAATGGCAGAGTAATATTTGTACCTGTTGTGGAGAGACTTAAGTGCGTTTGTGATGTGGTGGATGCTAACTCCTGACAAACAGGTGACCGTGACCTTCTCCTTATTGAGCCTGGTGAGGGGAACATCAGTGTGTCTCACTATTGAGTTGGCAGTGACTAGTATGTTTGGTTTATTGTTGTGCTTTATGGGCTGCATTGGTTATTGTTATGCCTAGTGGGCTGTGTTTTTGAGACACTGGTGTGTTGACTACTTTGTGCGATGTGATTGGCATTGTGTGTGGAATGTTTGTGAGTGTGTTTTGGGGGTCTCTGTTGTTTAGGTACGTTTTTATTGAGGACTCCTGCATAGGTGGATGTGTGGCTGTGTGATGTGGGTGGTGTGGTGCTTGTACTGGCAATCTCCTCTTTGTCAGGAGTACTGACTGTGGTATGAGTTGTGTTTTAGTTATATAATTGGCATACTGTTAAATTAACAGTTTGACAAAAATAATTAATAATAATTGATGTTTTAGTAACATCAGCTGCTGTTACTTCTATTAAGAAGTCTACTGGGCTATTTTAAGTCTAGCTAATTATCCAGTTTGAGAATCAAATCCTGTACTTGTGTCTGTAAGGTAGACACCTTAGTCATTATGTCAACTCCCAACCCTTGTCACAAGAGAGAATTTAATCTGTGTTCACCAGGCAGAAAGGCGTGGTTTTGGGGTGGGTGGGGTGGCTCAAGTCAGATGACCAGTGACCACTGCTTTGGAAATAAGGTGGCTGCTAGAAAAGGAGATGTAACGTGACCCCGTTGTTCAATGACAGGTAAAGCACAGCCCTCGCATACGGCATACCCATACGGCATACCTCTCAACTCACCAGATTTTCACAGAATGTCCAGACTTTTGCCTCATATTTTTGGTCTGTTCCTCATAAAATTTAAGGTTTTCTGACAAATCTGTGAGTATTTAATTCAATAATAATGACAGAATTTACGTTTCAAACTTCATATCTGTCAGGAAAATGCATGGCAATGCAAAAACTTTTATTCTAGCAACTTTGAAAGTTTATAAGAATAGTATTTAAAATTTGTTACTATTTTTGGGCCTTTGTCCCTCCATTATTCTTGGCTTTCTCCAGATTTCTTGTGTTCAAAGTTTGAGAGGTATTGCCCTTGTAATCAAACAAAGCCAACCGTGGGTAACTCCAGCACTATCCACATCCAGTTGTGGGTTATTGCTGTTATACAATGACATTAAGAAAAGTAAGCATTTTCTTTCTTAAATAAATAATGTTGTTGTATAATGGTGCTATAGTGTTCCTCCACATTGATGTTCTTCATGTTTCACTGTTGCAGTCATTACATTTGGGTAATCTGCTGGCAGGTTGCCCTCAGTTGGCCTGAATTCCAAAGTCTTGGGTCCTGAGTCGGTTGCTGTCTCCTCTTCTATGATGTCAGGTCGTCAGGGGTATAAAACAAGCAGCCGACGCAATTTTCTTTAGTCTTTCTTGCCGCACGGTGCCCGAAGCAGAAGCATTTTGCAAGTGCTGGTCGGCCGACTCCTGAAATTTTCGAGTTCGAGTTTCAGAACCAAGTCTTCACTAAAGCTAAGTACCCCGCTGGGGAAACTTTTTTCTTGCTCCATTCCGATGTCAGAAAAAGTTAATAATTGTATTACTTGTGAGAAGCAAATACCTCATAAGGATTTCCATTTATACTGTATTCCTTGCCTCAACATTTTTATATAAAACCGACGACAGCTGCAAAACCAAAGACAAAAGCAACTTCTAAAACTAAAAAACCGACTCATGAGCCACGTGCACAGGCCGCTATGCCTAAAAACAGATGATCAAAATGGCTGAAGACCTAATTACCTTGATCAGGGGTTCCCAATCCCCTCCTGATAAGAGGCCTAGGCAAGACACTGATTATGAATCTTCAGATCAGGTTTCTATTTCTTCTGATTCCTCTTCTGATCAGGAAATATCTATTCCTCCCTATGAGGATTCTGATGCAGAGGAATCTATCCCATCTGCATCACCTTCTGAGGATTATTAATTTAGAGAAACCTTGCATACTTTGAGGGAGTATTTTCACTGGGAGGGTCAAGATTTCTCAGAATCAAAAAAGAGGCTCAGGGATTTCCTTCTTCTCCCTCAGCACAGGCCGTTAGCCATACCCCCTGTTTTAGACATTGTGGATGATATGTTTTCTGAGTTAAGCTTGACTCCTGACTCCTTACCTCCGGCTGCCAGCAAACCTGACAGATATTACAGGGTCTCTGACTCACACAAATTTTTATTTAGAAACCCTGCTGCTAACTCTGAAACTGTTTCACAGGGTCCAAGGGGAGTTAAGGCCTCAAAAGCAAAAAATCCTACCCCCTCTGACAGAGATTCAAGGGCACTGGATAGATGGGGAAAGAAACTTTATACATCTGCAACCTTGGCAATTAGGGCCTTAAACTGCCAGTTTCATATGCTCAAGTATCAACAAAATGTTATGGGATTGCTAAAACAGAAAATGATGATGATTTCTGAATGTGCAGAAAATAAAGAATTGCAGGACTTATTGCATGCAGCTGAACAAGCTGGAAAGCATGCTTTGCAATGTGGTTTTGGTTCCTTAGAGGCCTCCTGCAGGGCCGCAGTTACTGGATCTGTGGTTAGGAGGCATGCCTGGCTAAAAGAGCAAAATTTGCCTGATCATGTTAAAGCTAAATTACTGGATGCATCTTTACAGCATGATACTCTGGTATTAAGGCAGAAGAGGTTTTAAAGAAAATGGAAGACAAAGCTAAGTCTATGCAAACTGTAAAAGACTTCTTACAAATGCAGCCACCAAGATTCAGTAGACACTGGCCTACAAAAAGTTGGTCCTTTCCTGTGTCCAACAGAGCTCAAAGGGGCAAATCCAGATGCCCTAAAGGTTCTAGATACCAGGCACAAGATTCCTACAGGTCAAAGCAATGGGGTGCTTCTACCTCCAAATCTGGAGGAGATAAAGCGCAACCCTATAGAAAACAGTCCCAATGATTTCCCTCTGCCATCACCAAGCACTTATCTTTTGGCAGCACCCTTAGGGGGAAAATTAGCACTTTTTGCTCAAAATTGGCAGTTAATAACCCAGGACAAGTGGGTGCTAAACATAGTATCACAGGGATATAGATTCCATTTCCATACTCTGCCAATAGCAAACGGTTGGCCGGATCTGCCATAAAATCAGTGGGCAGAGGCACAGAAACAAGTTACGTCCCTCATGGATATGGGGGCTATTCAGCCAGTACCAGAACAAGAAAAAGGACAAGGTTTTTACTCAAGACTGTTCTTGGTACCCAGAAAGGACAAGGCCTGGAGGCCAGTACTGGATTTATCAATTTTGAACACATTCCTGGACATTCCAAAATTCAAAATGCTAACTTTGCAGCAGCTTCTGCCCGTGCTGGGCAAGAATGCTTGGCTGATGACATTAGACCTAAAAGAGGCATACCTGCATGTCCCAATAAGGGAATCGTGCAGAAGATACCTCTGTTTCAAGGCTGGCTTTATACATTACCAATTCTCTGCACTGCCCTTTGGCTTATCTACTGCGCCCAGGGTCTTTACAAAGTGCCTGGCACCAGTAATTGCTTTTTGCAGACAAAGAAGTATACAAATATATCCGTACTTGAACAACTGTCTCATTCAAGTAGAGAGCAAGGACATTCTTCTTCAGCACCTGGCATTTGTGAAAAGACTTCTAACATGCCTAGGGTACACAATAAACGAAAAGAAATCACAACTGGTACCCTCTCAAAAGATAACATTCCTGGGTTCAAGCTTGAATACAACTGCCCAGATGGCTTTCCTCACACCAGACAAACAAAGGCAACTGACTACTTACTTCAAACTGATGGCAACAAAAACCCAGTTATCTGCAAGACAAACTCTGCAGGCTTTGGGGTTCATGGCATCCTGCATACTACTGATTCCATATGCAAGACTGCATATGAGGAAACTTCAATGGTACCTAAAAGGTTTATGGAGTCAGCATTGTCACAGTCTGGAAACAATGATTCCTCTCATTCCCTGCTTACAACAGGAGTTTCTATGGTGGGCAAAGGCATGTCACCAGAACATGGGACGGACCTTCACTCCACCCCCTGCCAGCCAAACCTTAACAACAGACGCATCAGATTATGCATGGGGGGCCCACCTGGCGGGAAGAAACATTCAGAGCATATGGACCCCAAAACAAATGCATCTGCATATCAACCAAAAAGAGATGTTAGCTGTTCAAAATGCCCTGACAGCTTTCAAGGACTTACTTCATCCAGGACAACTACTGATAAAGACTGACAACACCACGGTTATGTGGTATCTAAACAAGCAGGGGGGCACGCACTCATACCCCCTTTGCAGACTAGCCATGGCACTGTGGGACACAGCTTTGACTTACCAAGTACATCTTCAAGCTCAATTCCTGCCAGGAAAACAAAATGCTCTGGCAGAAGATTTAAGCAGAAACCTTATGGACCCTCACGAGTGGAAGCTGGATCCACAAGTCTTCAGCATGATAACAAAGAAATGGGAGATCCCAGACATATATCTATTTGCCTCTCCTCAAAATTATCAATTGAAAAGATTCTGCACAAGGACTTATCACAGACAAGCATGGAAAGTGGATGCCCTATCCTTCAGTTGGAAAAACCTATCAGTTTACGCCTTTCCTCCTCTGCCACTTCTTCCCAAGGTCCTACTAAACGTCAGACAAGAGAAACCAAAGATGATACTAATTGCCCCGGACTGGCCCCGCCAGTACTGGTACCCATCCTAAGGAACTTGTCTCAATACCCAGCTTGGATCTTACCTCAAAGACCTCAATTACTGTCCCAGCAAAACAATCAGATCCTGCACAATCAGCTCCAAACACTGAACCTGGCAGCATGGCTGATCTTGTAGTTATGCAAACAACACCTCTCAGTAAAGCTGTGATGGATGTCATTTTGGAAGCCAGAAGGCCTAGTACTAGAAAATCTTATGCTGATAAATGGAAGAGATTCTGTGCTTGGAATCGAGTGCAAGGAACTGATACAGCAAAACCAAATATTCCTCAGATATTACAATACTTGACTGAGATGTTTGACAAAGGCCTATCTTTCTCATCAATAAAAATCCATGCCTCTGCCATTTTGGCTCATTACAATACTGAGCCACCAATCTTTTCTCATCCCTTACTAAAGCAATATCTTAGAGGAGCCAAAAATTTAAGGCCTCCCAGAAGATCAGCAATACCTGCATGGGACCTCAATTATGTGTTGGAAAAGCTCACCTTGCCTCCATTTGAACCAGCTGCTACTGCAGATCTAAAGTTCTTATCATGGAAAACAGCTCTGCTCCTAGCAATTACTTCAGCAAGAAGAGTCTCAGAGCTGCAGGCCCTCATGGCTGTGGAGCCTTTTTATCGTATTTTACCCAGACAGGGTGCCTCTGAGGACCAATCCTTCTTTTATGCCTAAGGTGATTTCCAGTGTGGCTCTTAACCAAACCATTCATCTGCCAACCTTTTTACCCAAATCTGCAGAACAAGGGGGAGAGAATTCTGCATTCCTTGGACTTACACAGACAGCTAAGATTCTACTTGAACAGGACTAAAACTCTAAGAAAAACTGAGCAATTACTTGTGACATATGCTGCAGGATCAGAAGGAAAGGCTATTTCAAAGCAAACTGTCTCAAAGTGGATAAGCCACTGCATTCATTTCTGCTACTTACACCATGGCAAACCAGTGCCCAAGGGCATTAGGTCTCATTCCACCAGAGCTGCAGCTACTTCAGCAGCCGTTCTCAGAGGAGTACCAACCAAAGACATTCTAGAGGCTGCCACTTGGAGTTCTGTTCACACCTTTACAAAGCATTATCATTTGCCTCTCTACTCTAAGTCCAGGGCAGGCTTTGCCACTACAGTTCTGCAGGGCCTTATAGCCGCACCTAATGCTGTTTAGCACCAGCCTCCCATCCGTAGCTTTGGGATTCTACCCAAATGTAATGACTGCAACAGTGAAACACGAAGAACATAGTACAGTTGTGTACACTTACCATAAATGTAGATGTTTGAGTGTATTCACTGTTGCAGTCCAGGTTACCCACCCGCCTTCTCCCTTTTTATTCTGGAGTTTATCTTTCCTTCTCTATCTTCTACAACCTATGTGGTGTATTTGCTTGTAGATGAAGGTAAAGTTTATATTGATGCATGTATATATAGTTTTTATATATTTTTTTTGCTACCTTTTTGGGGGCACCTGACATCTGGGGCAAGAGAAACTAAAGAAAATGGTGTCGGCTGCTTGTTTTATACCCCTGATGTCCTGACGTCATGGAAGAGGAGACAGCAATCGAAGCAGGACCCAAGACTTCCAGAATTCAGGCCGACTGAGGGCAACCTGCCAGCAGATTGCCCAAATGTAATGACTCCAACAGTGAATACACTCGAACATCTACATTTATGGTAAGTGTACACAACTGTACTTTCTGCGTTCTTTCACGTTTGCTGATGCACTGCACATGTGTCTTAGACTTGCGTTCCCACACTTGCACAGTAATTTTTTTTTTCTTCTTGCCAGTCTTAATGTAAGAAACCTGGATAAAGGCCAACATAATGAGGGGAAACCAAGGTCCAAAGATCAGGACATATTTTATTGCTCTTACAAACTTAGAAAGTTGCCCAAAGGAGTGGTATTGTGTTGATGTGCATTTGCTGAAGGCTATGAAGTCTAAACCTCAAATGCCTGTCATTATTTAATGACTTCAATCTCCAGTGGCTTGTTAGAAAAATACATTTGTATGAGGAAAAGACTACAACTGTGTGGTAAAAATCTGGACATTCTGCAAAGATCCGGACAGTTCAGAGGTACGAGTCTCTTGAGATTTTAGAAGGGACAACATAGAAATACAAGGAAAATGTAGTACATTTCTTTTCCTTCAGCTTGGAAGAAAGTAACTGATGTTATTTTTGCAGTTTGCTCTGTCATCCTTAGCATATGCCACTAGAAAAGCCTGACTGCCCAATGGTACTTCAGTGGCCTGACTTTTTTTCTGTGGTATATGCTTAATTTACAACAGGCACATTAATTGGGCTGTTAAATCAGCATGCACATTTTTGAATACTAATGAGAAGTCATTGTATAATTATTGAAAACATAGTACATTTTATAATGCATTTTAAACGATATTTCTTTGTATAGCACATTTTAAAAGACTTTTACTTAAAATATATATGCGTCTGTCTGGCATTCTTTGTATTCTGGGTAGGCATAGATGGAGGGGTCAACATCTGGTTAAGGGGGCTTGAAAATATAAAACTAAAAGGGGGGTGTCGGTTTGAAGTTCTCTTGGTAACCTCCCCTGTAAAGTTCACACTGTGAGTGTTCAGGACTAGTAATGCTTCTTAGTTTCTGTTTCCTGTCTCTGCACTGTTCCCCCATGTTCATAATTAGTTAATTATGTCTCACTGGGGCAAAGATATAATTAATTCACAGTTGCTTCCTGGTCTGTACTGGCCTTTGCCAGCTGCATGTAACTTTCACAATACCTTTTAAAGTGTTGCGTCATATTTTGCCCAATGAACTTTGATGCAGCTCAGATTGCAGTTTGGTAGGTATGCAGGTAATTAGCTTTTTGAAATCTGTTTCAAAATTTACTTCAACATGTATAGTACTGAAATCCTTGTTACCATTACACATACTTACTTATAAGAAATGAGTGGAAAGTTTAATGTTATTTGATAATAATCATATATTTCAAATTGCTCCCTGCAAAAACAAATCTTTCCTTCTGATGTCTTGTCTTTCAAGACTTATTTTGTGCGTATTCTACAAGTACACCTGTAATACTACCAGCCATTGAAACCTTCAGCTGATATGTGTTTTTTCTTTTGTTTTGCTTGTATCACTTTGTGATTAGGTAGCTTCATTTAGAAATGCACTACTCCAGATTGCTTTTTCATTTTTATTAAAAAAAAAAAAGCTACTTGTCTGGGAAATCCTGATATGATTGAAAGCCTTTTAACGAAAATCGCTCATAAATTACCAGAATACTGACATGATGACCTTTGATCTTCTGTAGAAGGCGAAACAAAAGAACAGATTGTCCACGACAGTCATTTTGTGTAGTGAGTTCCATTCGGATGGTACTGTGCACCAGGTGCCGAGCAATGCCAGAGTGGTAGGTAAATGAGTGGTTTTGCTGTTGGCCACTTTTTACCATATTGGGAGCACCAGGGCAGTTTTTATTTTTTTTAATAAAAAGCATGGATTTTAGGCATAGTATTCTTTTTTGTCCTCCATCATATGCTGTCTCACAAGAACCAAAGAATTTTAAATTGTCATACAGTCCAAACAGGAACCTCTTAGTCATTGATGTGGCACACGTTGTCCTGCTTTACAGAGTGTGGTACCCCCTAGTAAATTGTAGTAGTTCCAAAGTTTAGTCTGAAGTTTGAAATAATAGCAAATATATTCATTTTGAGCCCATTTGTAAACTTAAGTGTATTGTGTTTGTTATTGCAGTGACTAATACACAGAAATGTCTTGCTAGCTTGTGGTTAATTTACATGTTGATTGTAATGAGGAATCAAAGTGTAGCACTTGAAATCCCAAAGGCAGCTTGTTGAAAGCCAACACTGTAGTGCACTAAGTTAGGAAACTGCGAAAGACACAGCGACTCAAGGCAGCCTTGCTGTGTCTATGGGTGTTCTGTCTTCACTGAGAAAGAACTCTTCAGAAAACAGGGGATCTGGCAGCAGACACTGGTTCATTCCTGGTGACATAGAGTTAGATCAATTTAAAGTGTTTTTGCAGTTTTAAAGGAGTAGCATGCTGATAGGAGTGCAGTGGCTGAATTTTTTTCTTCAGCAGTGGGCTAAGTTTGGATAAAAGAGCAAGGTATCCTGTTGGAGCAGTATAGGAGTATGGGTCACAGAAATGATTTTCCCCTGCCTTGTAAGAGGGATGATCCCTAATGTAGGGGAGTGCTGGCCTTCCATGTCACAACTGTAATACTCTGCTTCTGCATGATAAGCAGATGACTGATGCTAGATTCATTCACATCATGGTATGCCCCACCCCCAGTATATCTGCTGGAGAACAGGTTGAACTGTTCTAGGGCTGAGATCTGACGTAGAAGGGAAGAATGTATTTGCACAATAGGAATCTTGTAAGTAGAGAAAAAAAACATGAATATGCTGTACCGCACTGTTTCATGGGTTTCTTTTCTGGTAAAACATGTTCTTATAATTTTTATCTCCATCTTGTAAGCCTTTTAGCGTAGCTTCAATTTCTTGTTTACTGTGCTAATCTGTGTATAGTACACTTATACATCAGTTAACCAGGTAAGCCTACTGGACTAATATATCTGTTTTTCAGGGGTAATATGAGAGAACTGTCTGCTTAAGTGGCTTGCTCAGAGTCAAATGGAAGTGGACGAAATCAAACCCTGCACCTCTGACTACAGGAAATAGATTAACAGCTCAGAGCCTTGATTCTCTGTTCTAACTGCTATGTGAAGTTAACACTTCCACACCCTCTGTTATTCGCATTACTTGCACAGTAGCAGTAGGACTGGAAAATGCCATTGCTGTTTGGACTGCCATCACTAAGCAGTAGGGGGCACTCAGAAGTACCACACAGAATCCCTTATCTTCAGGATCAATAAAGCCATTTTGTCCCACTAAGTGAGATCAGCAATGACAACAGATATGTTTGTGTGTTGCATTTGCTTTGTCGATAAGTATTTTTGTGTCTGCAGCCTCTTAGAGGTCAGTAAAGTACACTGAATACAGTGCTCCCATCCTGTCTGAGATTGAGAGATGTTTATGCGGTATTGTGTGCAACCTTTCTGAATCCTAGTTAAGTGTCTGCTTTGCATGTGGGTAACATGCCTGTCTGCTAGGTTTCTGGTTGTTTAGATGGGGTAGGATTGTGATATATGGAATTCTGATAGAAATAGGGCCATCCCCAGTGTCATCTAGGACCAAGGTTGCAGAAATTAGATTTAGGTCCACTCTTCGCATCAGACTTTCCCATGCTGAAAATTTCTTCCCTCTACCCCAGCCCCAGGATGCCTCGCAATAGCTTCCTTATTCAGATCTTCATTGCTATGCTTCATTTCAGTGCTGCTCTTACAGATGCATCCAGGCTGCATTTTTATTTGCTGTTCAGTGTGCCTTTTTTGTTTGTTTTTGTGGATTCAGCTGCATCTTCATTGCTATGCTTCACTTCAGTGCTGCTCTTACAGATGCATCCAGGCTGCATTTTTATTTGCTGTTCAGTGTGCCTTTTTTGTTTGTTTTTGTGGATTCAGCTGCATTCCAGGTCGTAAGGTGCCAGTCTTTTCTTGTCACCTCAGTCTGATAGTTTCTTGATTTCTCTTTGGGTTTCCAACAATGTGCGCTCTGCCTCTCCTTTTTCTTGGATGTGTTCCAGTGTTTTGCTTGGAGTTTGGCTAGAGCCTTTTTCTCCTTTCTTCTCTGGCTTTTTTATGGGGAAGCTTTTGACTGTAAACTTTTCATTTGACATTCATAGTGGTTTAGATCTCGCCTGCCTTATTAGAAATGCCGTCTTCTTGGATTGTGTTTACCACTTCCTTTATTTCAGGTTGTTTGCTCCATTGCTGCGAGTATGGAACATGGTTGCGTCAACAGTCCCTGCAGGAAGAAAACCCTGCTGCAGTATGGTTGCATTAGGTGTCTGTCTTACATGGGAGAAGGCCACACATAAGGACTGTTATGAGATTTGCAAAGGTTTTTGCCCCCTGCTTTACCCATCAGTAGTGACAGAAGTAGCTTATATAGTTGTATTCTTCAGTGATTTTCACCCAGCCTTTGGCTTCTGCAATTTGTGTGGCTCAGTTGGAGGTCAGCCCGTGCTTTCTTTCAACCTTGAGGAATTCTTGCTTCAGTACCATCTTAATGTGCCATGTCCAAGATGAATAGAAAGAGGAGTTCTTCAGCGTCAGTTGACTGGTTCAAGCAGAAGAGAAAGTGCAAGAAGCATCAACAGCTCCCCCTAACTCTTAAGGCATCATCAAGTGCTGTGGACCCTCTGTTTCAGCAGTTGGTGCTGCAGATTGTGACTGCCTCTGTTCACATTTAACTCTCACTCCCCAGCTGCTGAGATAGACTGTGGGAGGTTATTGGAGGAGAATATCTTGCAGCAGAAGTTAGCTGGGATGTCTGCTCTTCCTTATTAGATTACAGCTACAGCTCCCATTCACTCCTTGATCTCGATACAGTTGGAATCTTCTCCTTTGTTCCCATTTATTTCGCTGATTCCCCTTAGTCTGGGTTAGGTGGCTATGCTGTTGGTTCTGATGGGTCCCATTGCATTAACCAGCATTCCTCCAGGCCATCCACTGGAATCCATTTTTGGAGTCATTGCCATTTGATTCCCTCATCATATTGGGTGTGGACTCATTGTCAGTGTCACCAATGCCTCCCTCAACATAGCAGTTGATAGTGATTCTCCAGAGTGTTAGGAGTGCCAAGTTTGAGTCTGTATAGGTTGACTGTTCATGCTTTGCAAATGGACTCCATCACTTTTGCTATTTTGCCTGCCATTCATCCTCCCAAAAAGGCCAGTAGTGCCCAGGCATTCCATAACATCCAGTTATCCAAATCTGGTTTTAGTTGTTCTTCCTCTTCCTTGGATAACTCTCTCATGCTAAGAAAGAGACAGTGCAAGAGGGAGCACATTGCTGCCCTTTGGAGATTCATACTCGCAATGTGTATGACAATGCAGAGGACACTGATTCCCCTTCACCCCCCCCCCCCCACACACACACACACACAATAACCCTATATTTAAGGGCTGACAGATGAAACTATGGATACTTTCACCTTAGACTGCTGTTGTACTTTGAAATTGTCTTAAAGTGTGTGTGTGTGTGTGTGTGTGTGTGTGTGTGTGTGTGTGTGTGTGTGTGTGTGTGTGTGCGCGCGTGCTCCTCTTTGCTGGCTTGTCTGTGTTTGAATTGCCTTGTAATTACATGTTGCTTAGAATGTAAAGTCTGCTGAAACGTTAGTAATAACGCGAAAGCTCTTACTTGGATATCATTTGGCTGTTACTACAATAAAAGCTTTTTTATCCAGTCGGCTTCGATTGTTGTGTTGTACTACCACTCTATTTTTTGGATTTCAAGTTTTTGTTTGGGGGGTACTTTACCCTTCGTGTTTCTTTTTTTTTTGACATGTAGATAGTTGTTAGATTTGTTTCTGGTACCTATTCACTTTTGGCTAACTCATGTGTGTTTTTACATTAAGACTTGGACTGCAGTTCCAGTGGGAGTAGAAAGGTAGCTCGGTCTCACTGAGTTGTAAAACAGGCAGGGAAGCGTAAAGTGAGAATTACGTGTTATTGATGGTTATTTGATATGCTTCCAATACCTTTTCAGTTTTAAAGCAGTAAATCCACAGTGAGAGGAACCAGTCCATAGGATGAAAGCATAAAATGACTTTTAATAACTAAAGTGTATTTTTATATTAAAAAGACTTGGACTGCAGATCTAGTGGCAATAGAAAGTTATCGTGGTCTGTCCAAGTTGGGAACCACACAGGGAGGTTTATTGTTTCATCAGTCAGAGGGCTTTTTAAGAACTAAGTTAATTGGTGTTAATCTGCACTTGAGAGCTACTTTTGCTGTGCTTTTACATTAAGAAATTCCAGCATCATCCATCTTGTGCACTGTACAAGATGTCCACACCCTAAAGAATGTAGACATCTGTGCTGTTACCAAGACTTGGTTTAAAACCACAGAAAGTACTCCAACAGTGCAAGGCTACAGTGCTTTCCACACATTTAGGCCAACAGCAGCACAGACAGGGGCTAAAGGTAGAGGTGTATCGATCTGTTAGCAACAAATACAACTCCAGCTGGGTTAAACGCATTTATGCCCTGGAGTTCATCATTGTCCAAGTCTCCATAGACAGTTTTCCTTACCATGTCATGGCCAGCTACAGGTCACCGTTATGACCCACAAAGCTCACAACTCTTACCTAAACCTACTAGAGGCGCTTACCATCCAACCATATATTCTATTTATGGGAGACTTTAACTACCTTTTTATAGTTTGGGAAACACACATTGTTTCTAAGTCACAGGTGCAGTGTTTCCTTGACTTTACCAACATGAACACCCTGGACTAGATAGTGCTCACTTCAATTAGAGGATCAAACGTAATTGAACTAACATGTGAATGGGAGAGCATTGCACCCTTTCTTGTGCCATGTCCTCATTGGTGAGGTTAGACCACAAAGCTGTTTCCTTTGAAATAAAAATTAACCTGGAAGCCCAACTAAACCTTTAACAGTTGGGATCATACCTCTCAACGTGGAAACATCAAAATCTGGACAAAGACCCATGAAAAGTAGGTACAGCTGACCAAAAATTGGGACACTGATCAACATAAAATTTACATGCATAATCATGTAGCCCTGTCCACTCTAATGCGATTGTGGGATATCAACATGAATATTGAAGTCACTAAATAATAATAAATAATGACAGACATTTGAATTTCAGCCTTCATATCCCTCAGAAAATACATAATAATGCAAAACCTGTCATTCTAACATCTATTTGACTTTACAAGAGCAATATTAAAAATCTGTCCCTGTTTTTGGCTGTTTGCCCCACCATTATTTTTGGATTTGTCCACATTTCTTGCTCTGAGAGATTGAGAGGTATGCTGGCAATAGAAGTTGTTCATCCCTGTAATGCAAACATCACACAACAACAAAAATATTATTCAGCTAGTTACAGTGTTCTAACATAAACTAGGTATTGATTTATTAGCAGATATAGTACTGAGGAAGTTAGCAGGATATTCAGTTATATATTCTTTTATGATACGCAGTACAAATTAAGCTTGTAAACAGAGAAGACTTTTAATGTTTTTGTTAAACAGTGAATGAACAAGACAGATTTAATGTATTATCTATACATCATTTTTAAGAGGGCTGTGCCACTGTCCCTTACTATTATGGCTATTTTTGTTACCTGTATATAAAAGACTGTTTCTAAAATGCTTTGATCAGTTCTTGTGAGACTTTCAGAGAGCAGCATTGTGGAAATTGCCTACTAAGTATACTTAGATCGTGGTCCTGTGCATCTTTATTTCATATTTAAAAAAAAGTGAAAAACTCACTTTACATAAAAATAAATCATCTTTTTACATAGAGTATTAATTTAAACATCTATCTACATATCATAGTATCACAATGTAAGTAAGCACATCTTCATCTTTATAAACTGTATTTTAGTGTGCCTAAGAGCCCAACAATAAACTTCCTGTACCTCTGTTGGATAAATTTTGAATTTTGACAAGTCCTGTTATTTCATCGCAGACTTTGTTACTATAATATGCAAACTCAGAGCCTGGCACAGCGCGGATTTTATTCTGTGAAACGTTAACTGTCTGCACCCATTTACTGGTCAAGTAGATGCTGTACGAAGAAGCGCACAGTGAAATCAAGAATGCATTATACAAAAGGAAACAGTGCTGCAACTATGCCAAAAAATTAAAACCTACAAATTGTGCATTAAACAGCTAGCATTCACATAAAACACCTAAATTGACTATCAACACCAGCATATATTCAACTTTTACTCCAGTTCGCTAACCTCATCCTTGAAACAGAGAAATCACAAACAAAATCAAAGGAGGTCACAAAAAAAAAAATTTGCTTTGCTCTTTCACTGTATCAGCATTTCAGCATTGTTTCCCCCCCAGGAACTCTACGAGTTCCATAACCATACCTTAAACTCTCTGCTATGTTGCGCTGTGGTGTCCATAATGCCTGGACCAGGCTAGCTGGCTGTTCAGTGACCTCCACCTTTTCCTCGTCATCTTTTTTATTGTACTGTACATGTTCCTCAGTACCAAAATGTGATAAACCTCAAATCAAACCCTCATTTCACATTCTGTGCTACAGCCGCTGCCCCAGTTGAAGTGTGAGGGCTGCTGCCCATAGCTCTGCGACTCGTTTGAGCTCACTAATGTTTGTGAGATCTGAGACAACTGCAGGTAGCGCTGGAGTTAGTTGTGGTTAGTCATTGCACAACATTTTATCATATGGAATGATTACGGCTTACAGTGCTCTTTTTTTTTATTTATTTATTTATTTTAAAGTTAATTTGCAAGAAGCTGAATGTACTTTTTCCTTCCAAAGTAGTTGCAACTACTACCAACATCAGCACATCATCATCTACAGACTGTGTGAAACTCCGCCTGCAGCCCACCACAATCACAGAGTCCGATATGTAGTCAGGCAATGCATAAAGCTTATGTCATCACACACGCCCCTGCACATTGCTGATGATGCGTGATGACATCAGCAATACCTTAAACTGCAAATAAACATTAAAAAAAAATGTGAATTGAAGGAGCCACGCAGAAATTCATGGCACCCCATTATTTTGCCCTCAAAACCGGTAAATACCGAGAAATTTGGTATGGTTGATGTAGTTTGCTTTAGAATATTTCCTATCAAGTGATAGTTTGTCACCATCTATGTGGAATTATTCACAGAAACCATGTACAAATGTATAAATGGCTGCATTGAGACTCCTGTACCTAGTGGAAGTAAGTCCAAATCACAAATGGCACAACCTTCACTGATCAGGGTGATATAGTGAATCTCCTGGCTGATAAATTTAGCTTAACTTCACCCCCCACTACTCCCTGTGAAATCCTTTCTGACATATCCCTCTCAACTGTCAACAGGTAGCAGGCCCTGGAGGTGCTCGCTAAGGCCAAAAACACTGCTTCAGTGGGCTCTGCCTGTCAACAGGTAGCAGGCCCTGGAGGTGCTCGCTAAGGCCAAAAACACTGCTTCAGTGGGCTCTGCCAATATCCATGGTTGCCTCCTAGATACCCTAAAACAGGACATAGCAGGACTACATGAGGCAATGTACACCTACAGCCTCAAAACAGGTTATGTGCCAAATGAATGGAGGGCCACAATGGGCGTGCCTCTTCAAAAGGGCATACCATCAACTGATCACGGGAACTAGAGAGCAATCAGTCTGAAAAGTGTAATATCGAAAGCCATGGAATGAATTATAGAAATTATCTATAAGGACATTGGCAACCTGCAGACACTGGACCCTATCCCAGTTTGGCTTTGTTAAGGGAAGGGCTTGCTTACTCAATCTGGCAGACTTCTTTGAGAGGGTCACCAAGTCTAATAGAAGAGAAACAAATGGTGCATACCACCTACCTTTACCTGGCCAAGTTATTCAATACAATACTCCACTCAGGTATTATTGATAAACTCTCAGAATTAGGCATAAATCCCTACATAACTCACTGGATTGCTGGCTGTCTCACAGATATGACCCAGGAAGTCAGGATCGGTGAGTCCACTGCCACCAGGAGACTGATCACCAGTGGAGTGCCATAGGGCTTCATAGTGGGCCCACTCCTGTTGGCATCTGCTTCTCAGAAGTCAGGACTAATGTCAAAGGCCTCTGGCTTGCCAAGTTTACAGATAAGTATAAACTGGGCGCTATCATAGATTCCCCAATGACACCAGCATCCTACAAGAGGGTCTAACACAAATAAATGACTGGCGCCAAAGCCATGGATTAAAACTCAACATGAAGAAATGTATTATAGGTTCATAAGTTCTTAGGTGGTTACTGGGCTATTGAACCGAAGGTCTTTATAAGCCTAGCCATGTGTACCCAATATGATACTAGAGATGCTCAATATAAAGGATCTTGCCTAAACTCGAAATCTTAGTTAGCAAAAACTGTCAATATCTAGGAGGGTAATAGGTGAAATCCCCGGCAGGAATTTACGGTTTTCCATCCAGTCATCCAGGCAGGGACTTTGTTTGATGTGAACTGGTAGCCTATTCCAGAGGAAAAGCAAGCTCTGATGACATATCTGTCTCTCCAGCAGGTCCTGTTTATATTGCAGGCCAGGTTAAGGTCCCTAGAGTGGGTGACTCTTGTCTCATTTGTCTTGCGGATTTGCAGCAGTTGAATTAGGTTTGGATATGAGATTGATCTGTAGGCCAGGCACAAGTTTCCTCTTAAGTAGTCTGTACACTATTGAGTACAGTGACAGGTGACTTCAGTTTGTCAATTTATGACGTGCTGGAGACCCTGAATTTTCTTGGTTAGAAATCTCTGAGGTCTCTCAAGTTGCTACAGATGCCTGGTAAGGTACATAGTAAAGGGAGTATTGTACTCGATTACTGGCTTGATGATGGCCGAGTACAAGTTTGTTATGACCTATGAACCTATGACATCTTTTGCTCTTGAGGCAATGCCTTTGCTAATGAGGTGTGCGATGTATAATGGCTTCCTTACCACAGCAGACACATAGTGGTCACAGTTTAGCCTATAGTCAACTTGCGTTCCCAAGTCTCTCCCTATTGAATTGTTACATAGAGTGGTATTATTTATATGATAGTCTGCAGGGATATAATTTTTACCGAAGGGGATAATAATGTATTTTTTTGCATTGAGTTTGAGTCAATAGCTTTGGCACTAATCATTGGTTTGTGTAAGACTCTCTTGAAGTATATTGACATCATTTGGGGATTCATTGATTGCACCTAATTTGCAGTCATCAGCAGACTTAGTCAGCCACAACCCCTCTGTTTTGACCTGAACTTCTGATAAGTAGATTCTAAACAATAGGGGGTCCAGCAATGACCCTTGTGAGACCCTACTGGTGACAGGTCTGCTGGTTGAGGTAAAGTCCCCAACTTTGAATGAGTATGATCTGTGGGTGAGCCAGTTAGCAACCCACCTGATGAAATAAGAGGTGATATTTGACTGGAAGTGTTTATCAATGACACCCGAATGTGGAATTGTGTCAAAGGCCTTGGCTAAGTCAAGGTAGGCTGTATGCACAGATTTACTTTCGTCTATTGCTCTGATGACGTTTTCAAAGGAGTCCACCAGGTTTAACAGGCATGACCTTTGACATAACCAAACTATGTCAGATCAAGGGTTTGGAGACAGATGCCTGGTGTCAAAGCCATTGCCTCAAGCTCAATGCCAAAAAGTGCATTGTCATCCCTTTTGATAAAAACTCTGTACCCATGAACTACCACATAGGCAGTAGTCTACTTAACACTGAAAGTGTGATAAGAGACCTTGGGACACAGGTGGACAGTAGTCTCTCCTTTGATAATCACATCGCCACAATAGTCAGGAAATCCTTCTACATGGCACACTTCATCACAAAAGGTTTCTCATCCAAGAAAAAAAGAGGTCATTGTTCCCCTCTACCCATCACTCATTAGACCCATTATAGAGTACAACGCCCCTTTTGGAATGTACCTCACAAGACATCTGCAACAACTGGAAAGGCCGCAGAAATACCTCACAAAGAGGATTACCGGCCTCAAACAGATGCCCTATGCAGACCGTCTCAAAAAACTCCTACTTGACTCCGTCGCATATCGCCTACTCAGAGGCGATCTCTGCCTAACATACATAGCTATGTCAAACCCAGAGCTGTTGGACATGCTCCACTTAAAGAAATCCCAATCCCTCCGAGCTACACACTCTCGGGACCTAAACCTTGTTACCACAGTAAACAGAACATGCTGGAGGGATAGATTCGTGTCCCAGAGACTTGCCATACTCTGGAACAAACTACCTATCTATAGCAAACAAAGCTCCTCATTAGCACTCTTCAAAAAAAGAATCTTGATGATTGGATGGGAGATAGGAAATTCACCCCGGGGATCACTTCTGTGGCTCTGCTCGACAGGGGCACAGGAAAATATTTTTCTTGGGTGGTGAAAGCCAGGGTACCATTTGGCTAGGCTTATGTAGGCCCTAGGGCCAATAACCTAGTACCTACCTATGAACCTATACCCTTATTTATAAGGTCCGTGATTATTTCGTTCCATGGTCTTACAGTTGAGGCTGGTTAAGCTTATAGGTTTAGGTTTATACTAGGCTATCTGCCCGAGGGCCTTTACAAGCCTAGCCCATAGTTTTGTGGCTTACGCCACCCCTTTAGTATGGGGAACTATACCCATTGTTTTGCTGTGCCTCTGTCGAGCAGTGACACTGAGGTAATCCCTGGGGTATATCTGCGATCTCCCATCCATTGGTCAAGATTTCTCTTGAACAAGGCCAGCGAGGTGCTCTGCCTCACATATACCGGGATTTTGTTCCACAGCATAGGGAGTCTTTGGGTGATGAATCTATCCCTCCAGCACGTCCTGTTAATAGCCGTGTCAAGGTTTAAGTCTCCCGCCCTTGTGGCTCTGACGGATCTAGATTTATTGAGGTGAAGCATATTCATCAAATCTGGGTTTGACATGGCCTTGTATGTCAGGCACAGGTCACCTCTGAGCAAGCGGTGCGACTGAATAGAGCTGAAGTTCTTTCAGTCGGGCAGCATAGGACAGATTTTTGAGACCCTTTATCCTTTTGGTGAGGAACTTCTGTGGCCTCTCCAGCTGCTGCAAGTGTCGGGTCAGATACATTCCGAATGGGGCATTGTACTCAATCATTGGTCTGATGAGTGATGAGTACAGGGAAACTATGACCTCCCTTGATCTAGATGTGAATCCCTTCATGATAAGGTGGGCAATGTAGAAGGTCTTCCTAACTACTTTAGCTACATGGGTGTCGAATGACAGGCTACTGTCAACCTGGGTCCCCAGGTCCCTAATAACTTCTTCTGTGCTCAGTGTATTGCCATCTATATGGTAGCTAGGGGTAACCTTGTTTTTCCCGAAGGGTATGACTATGCATTTTTTGGCATTTAACTTTAGGCCATGGCTCTGGCACCAGTTATCCGTTTCTGTGAGACCTTTCTGAAGGATATCTGTGTCAGATGTGTTTTCGACTACGGCGCCCAGTTTGCAGTCATCTGCAAACTTTGTCAGCCATAACCCTCCTGTGTTTGCTTGTACTTCGGAGAAGTAGATGCCAAACAAGAGTGGGCCCAGGACTGAGCCCTGTGGGACACCACTTGTGACAGGCTTAGAGTCTGACATGGCGCCAGCAACTCTGACCCTGTGGGTTCTGTCACTCAGCCAGTTTGCAACCCATCTTGTGATGTATGGGTTAACATTTAAGCTGATGAGTTTTTCAATGATACCCGAGTGGGGTATTGTATCGAAAGCTTTCGCCAGATCGAGGTATGCTGTATGGACTGCCTTTCCCTCATCAATAGCTTTGGTGACTGTTTCGAAAAAGTCAACCAAGTTTAAAAGGCATGATCTGCCTTTGACAAAGCCAAACTGGGTTGGATCCAAAGTCTGCAAATTCCCTATGTCTTTGTTTATGAGATCCATTATGATCCTCTCCATGGCTTTGCAGATAAGGCTTGTCAAGCTAATGGGCCGGTAATTTCCAGGGTCGGTGGATGCACCGCCTTTATGAAGTGGGACCACTGTCGCAGTGCGCCACTTCCTGGGTACGTATCCAGAGGTGAGACTATGATTAAACAGCTGTCCTAGCTGTGGGTTTAATTCCTCGTTGAGTTCGTGGAGCACACAGCCGGGGACACCATCAGGTCCCATGGATGCTGTGTTTTTTGCTTTGGAGAGAGCAGTTCTCACTTGGGGGTTAGAGATGTTTGGGGGGCTACAATCGTTTGGTATAGATATCTCTCCTTTTGGGGGGGAGGGGGGGGAGAAGTTTGCACTGAACCTGTCAGCCAGTATGTTGGCAATGTCTGTAGGATCAGTAATCTTCACATCATTTTGAACTAGTTCTGAGCATATCTGGGAGTTTCCTCCCAGGTTTCTAACATAGCTGAAGAAGGCCTTATGATTGTCTTTTGAGTCTTTAGCTATTTTTCTCTCAAAGTTTGCTTTGGATGATTTTATGAGAGCTCTTAGTTTTTTACTTGTAGTGATCAAAGGTGTCTTACCTTTTAAGGATTTTGCTCTATCTTGTAGTAGCTTCCTCCTTTTGTTGTAGAGTTTGTTTATGGCTGGGGTCCACCAGACTGGACGCTTGCCTTTGGTACAAAGAGCCTTTGTTTTGCTTGGGATTGCCTTATCCATGCAGTCCTGTAGGTGCTGGTAGAAGGCATTTGTAAGTGATTCAGCGGCTTGGGTACTGTTTTCAGCCGGCTCGGGGGCCTTAAAGGAGACCACACTAGTCTTTAGAAGTGTGAAGTCGGCTTTCGAGAAGTTCTTTACTGTGGTCTTTTTTATTTCAGGTGGGGGTGGGATGAGGACCTCCAGCGAGATTAGTTTGTGATCTGATCTCACCAGTGAGGGGTATACTTCTGGTGTTGAACATTGTGCTCCCATGTTCGTGATGATGAGATCAAGTATGTTTTCTCCTCTTGTGGGGATGGTGACCAGTTGTTCCATGGCGTTTGAGTTTATGAATTCCAGGAACTTTTGGGCTAGGGTATTTGGGCTTGAGTAGTGTTCCCAGTCTATATTCGGGTAATTGAAGTCACCTAGTATGATGGTGTTTGGAGATACATTTATCCCTCCAGTGTTTTCAGGAAAGCCATGTGAGGTTCCTGAGTTTGTGAGGGTGGCCTGTAACATGCTACAATTTGCAGAGCAGTCTTGCCTATGGTTAATTGCACCTGGATGGTCTCCGATGCATCGTGCGTTGCCACCAATCTTGAGGTGTGGGTGTCCTTGATGAATATGGATACCCCCTCCTTTCTTGGTATTGTCCGGATTTTGGGGCGGAACGCATGGTATGAGGTAAAACCTGATAGTGCTGGGGTGCTCTCAGGAGCCTTGAACCAGGTTTCTGTCACAGCACAGACATCGATGTTCTCCATACTGAGAAGGGCCTCGAGTGCGTGCATTTTGAGATTGAGACTTCTGGCATTGAGCAGCATTACCCTTAGTTTTTTCCATTTTTGTGTTCTAGGGTGGTAGGTTTAGAATTTGTGCCTTGCCTAAAAAGGCACTATGGGGGTGGCAAGAGCCTTTGCCAGTATCCGGAATCCCAGGGGTGACAGGTGCAAGCCGTCCCTTGCGAAGCAGCGTGGCTTGTCCAGCATGTCATCCCAGGCAGACAGACATTGGATCCCCTTTGAATGACACCAGAGTTTAAGCCAATTGTTAAAGCTGATCATCTTATCTCTGTATTGTGGCATCATTCTTGGTGAAGGTAGGATACTGCTCAAGGTCAGGGTCATACCTGCCTGGGCTACATAATCAGAGAGCTCCTCAATGTCTCTTTTCATGTAGTCCAAGGAGGTACGTCTCAGGTCGTTTACACCAGCGTGGACAATGATTGAGTCGTATTTGTACCTGCTGTTGAGAGACTTGAGTGCTTGTGTTATGTGGCGGATTCTAGCGCCCGACAGGCAGCTTACTGTAACCCTCTCCTTACTCAGTCTGGTGAGCGGGACGTCAGTGTGTCTGACTATGGAGTCACCAATGACTAGTGTGTCTGGCATTGTGTTTGGCCTTAAGGGCTGTGACTGTTTGACACTCTGACTGTGAGGTCTATGTGTTGCAGGTGTTGTGTTCTGAGGTGGTAGTTGTTTGGGTGTCTGCTTTGGTGGCCTCTGCTGTTTTGGTAGATTTTTGCTCAGAGCCTCCGAGTATGTCTTTGTGTGTTTATGTGTATGATTTGAGGTTGTGATGGTACTATGTGAGACTGGGTCTATAGTGTGTGTGGTAACCTTCTCCTCCTGTCTGGTCTTGCCAGTCCTATGTTGAGAGAGCTCAGCCTCCAGTTTGGCCATATAGTTGCATCTCTCACATGTATTTGTGTTTTGTGGGAGGAGGAGAGGGTTGTCTGTGTACATGAGGCAATTGTAACATTGCCTCAGTATTCCCAGGTTCACCAGCTGAGCAGGAGAGGACACTAGCAACTGATCCCTCGACATGCTAGAAGGAATAGACAAAAAAACTTTAAAAGAGATTCCGGGGGATGTGGGTGTCCGAGAAATGGGGTTCGCCTTTTTGGGGTACTATCTATAACAAGAGTGCTGTATCAAGGTGATAAGTACTGTAGGAGCAAGTGCTAGGTTTAACAGATAAAGAATAGTCTACTCGGAGTCAGGTAGAGATGATCTTTTTAGTTATAGGATATGCTGATTAGATCAGTAGTACAGTTCGAGGAAGGTAGTTTTAAGGGAAAATTTGAAGAGTGGACTTTAGGTAGCCCTAATAGTTTAAATCTGCTTAACCGGCGCTGCCCTAGTGTGCAACGGTAGCAGCTCCGCGCTAAACCGCGCAAACGCGTGTTTAGCGTATTTTATATCAGGGGGCTGAAAGAAGTTAGGAACTGGCCCAAAACAACCAATAGACTACAAGTTACTGGCTGAAACCTCACAAAACTGGACCAACAGGCAGCTCAATGCTTCCCACTCCCACTGGTAAGCAAGGGAACTTCCTCTCTTCCAAATTAGGCAAAGAATCAGTAACAGGAACTGCAAACAAAGCCCAGGGATCAGCAAGCTCTGAAACTGGACTATTCTAGCTCAGTAAGGCGGGAAAACAAGAGATATTTTTTTTTTTTTTTTTCAGAAAACAAGCAGAAACAGATACAGTAAACACTTATAAATGCTATAAATCGGTTATCACAGCCTACACAAACAATTTGCAACAATTACAGATTTTAAAAGTAACAAACTGAGAAATCAAGTGCAATAACAGAATAAATGCAGAAAAACAATAACAATGTGTCAGCAAGCAGGCGAAATACAGTTGCTAGATAAATAGAAGTGGAAAGCCACAAAAATATACTTAAATCAGGTAAAGTCGCTTTTTTAGCTCTCTGAAGCTTGGATTACTCTGCTGGCCACCACGAGGATCTGTGCTGAGTAGGTACAAGCTAAAAAACGCGCGTTTAGCGTGTTTTATATCAGGGGGCTGAAAGAAGCTAGGAACTGGCCCAAAACGACCAATAGACTACAAGTTACTGGCTGAAACCTCACAAAACTGGACCAACAGGCAGCTCAATGCTTCCCACTCCCACTGGTAAGCAAGGGAACTTCCTCTCTTCCAAATTAGGCAAAGAATCAGTAACAGGAACTGCAAACAAAGTCCAGGGATCAGCAAGCTCTGAAACTGGACTACTCTAGCTCAGTAAGGCGGGAAAACAAGAGATATTTTTTTGTTTTTTTTTTTTTGGAAAACAAGCTAGGTCTGTAGTTTCCAGGGTCTGTTGGTGTACCCTTTTTATGAAGGGGGATGATGGTTGCTGTTTTCCATTCAGCAGGGACAACACCAGTACTCAGGCTGTGGTTGAGGAAAGTA
This sequence comes from Protopterus annectens, assembly GCF_019279795.1. NCBI lineage: Eukaryota > Metazoa > Chordata > Ceratodontiformes > Protopteridae > Protopterus > Protopterus annectens. Next base: position 1,779,758,721 of record NC_056726.1, on the reverse strand, counting down.
CCTAATGGAATTGCTAACTTATGTTTTAGACCATTTAAAACACAACCTGGGATGCCATCCGGTCATAGAGGCTGTATTTTTGGCCTTGGAGAGAGAGCATTAATGACCTGCTCTTTGGAGACGCAAGTTGGGGTAAATGTAGAGGGAATGCTTTGTGGAATGTTTGGAGGGGACAGGAGGGTGAAACTTCCACCTAGTGTCCCCTAATAGGGTAGCTATTTTCACAGGATCACTGTGTGTGATGCCATCCACAGCTAGTTTACCACACATCTGGGTTCTACCTTTTAAGTTGCAGATATAGCTGAAGAATGCCTTATGGTTATCCTTAGCTGTGGTTGCTAATTTTTTTTTCGAAGTTGCCCTTAGAGGATTTTACAAGTTGTCATTTGTTTGTTTAAGCAGAGGAAGGTGTTCTTCCAGTGCTGGGGCGTCTCTTTTTTTATTGTTCGATAGTAACTTCCTCTTGTTGTATAACTTAATGCTATGTGTCCACCATGGAGGCTTGTTTTTTTTCTTGAGGATCTTGTTTTGATCCTGTTAGATACAGCTGTGTCAATACATTTGTATAATTGTTTGTAGAGGGCATTTGTGTATACCGTAGTATGGCTGATAGTGCCATTTGTGGGAACAGGAGCTGTAAATTATTTATGCCATACCTTAAGAGGGTATAATTAGCCTTTGTGAAATTTTTTAGCCTGATTTTACCTAAAGGGGTTCAGGTGTTATAGCTATTTCAAATGTAACTAATTTGTGATCAGATTTAACCAGTGAGGGTCATATATTTGTGGTGGTACAATGGTCACCCAGGTTGGTGAGGATCAGACTGAGAATATTTGAGCCCCGTGTGAGGTTGCATACTATTTGTTCCAGGGCATTAGTGTTAACAAAGTCCGGGAACCTTTGTGAGAACGTGTTGGTAATTGTATACGTTTTCCAGTCAATGGAGGGATAGTTAAAATCACCCATGACTAGAGTGTTTGGTTGTAATTTAATTGACTCAAGTAGGTCCAAATAAACAGCGTGGTATCTTGGTTCATTGAAGGGGGCCTGTAGCTAACAATGACTTGAAGGGGGGCGGGGGGGTTCTTACCCACAGTTAGTTGAACTTGGAGTAACTCCATGGAGTTTTCCTGTGTAACCAGTCTAGAGGCGCATTTGACGAAGATAGATACTCCTCCTCCTTTGATACTCACATGTTCATTTTGCAGTCCGAAAGTGTGGAATGCATTGTAGCCTTGCAAGGCTGGGGGGACTCTCTGTGGCCCTGAACCAAGTTTCTGTGACTATACAGATGTCAGCATCTTCCAGGAAGATCAGTGCTTCCAGAGAATGCAGTTTCTGATTTAAACTCCTAGCATTTAGCAGCATAAACGGTGAGTGATATTTTGGAAATTTTGTTCTTGAGACCTTGCCTACAAAAGGCACTATGGGGGAAACAATTGCCTTTGCCAGTAACCAAAATCCTAGAGGTGATTGGTAAAGACCATCTCTGGCAAAGTGGCATGATCTATCAACCATGTCATCCCAGGCTGACAGGAACTGGATCCCCTTAGAATTGCACCAGAGGTTAAGCCATTTGTTGAAGTCAGTCATTCTTTGTGTATATTGTAGTATCATCCTAGGTGAGAGTAGAATGCTGCTCAAGGCTAGGGATATAAGTGCTTGGGACAAATATTCATAGATCTCAATCTTCTCTTTTTTCATATAATCCAATGAGGTACGTCTCAAGTCATTCACCAACATGAACTATGATGGAGCCATAATGGTACTTGTTGTTGAGAGACTTGAGTGCATGTGTGATCTGACAGATCCTGGCACCCAATAGACAGCTGACTGTAACCTTTTTCTTGTCCAGCCTGGTGAGTGGGACATCTGTGTGTCTCACAATGGAGTCACCTATGACTAAACAAATTGGTTTAGAAATGTGTTTTGCCTTAGGGAATTATTTGGTGAAACTCTGGTGCTTGTGTTTTTGTGTGTATTGAGTGCTGTAGGTGCTTTATTAGGTGTAGCATGTTTGTGTTTGTTAGGTTTCGGGTGAGTACCTCCGTGTATGATGGTTTGTGTTGACTGCATGTTTTGCATAGGAGGTGTAGTATGTGAGCTGACAACCCATTCAGTGTGACTGTTCTGTGCGCGAGAGAGCAAGGATTCCAAATTCTTAGTGTAGATGTATCTGTCAGAAATTGTACTTGGGTGATTTAGAAGTAGAGGGTTGTCAGGGTTGTCAGTGTACATGACACAGTTGCTGCACTTCCTCAAAATATCCATCTCAGTCAGGCTGGTAGGAGAATTGGAGAGAAACTGACCATCCATAATGATAGATTAAGTCCTGTTTTCACAGTGGGGAGAGAAAATGGAAGGGTGCAGTATAACAGGGTTCTCAAAATGGGGTCTGTACTACTGGGGTGCTCTATAAAGGGTCTATAATTGTGAGGGTTCTCTAAATGGTATGAGACTATTGTAGATTGGGTGGTTTTGGGATTGTTTAAGGGGCAGAAGTGCAGCTGAGGTGCTCTATGAGCAGCTAAGCAGAATTTAATGACTAATACCAAACAAAAACAAAACTGATAAAAAGAATAAATGCCACAGCAACCTTGTTCCAACAGTTTAAAAGTTCCTGAACGCGAGTTTATTAATACAAAAAATCAAGCGTTTTCGCGACAAGCCTCTTGTGACTTCATCAGAGACAATACATTTAAAGTATTCAAAGCCCATGTCTTAAATACTTAAACACAGGAAGTGACATACATAATTAACCATTTTAAAATTTAACCAACGTATAAAATTTAAAATTTGTTTCCTTAAATACTACGAAGGCATCACCATACAGACACCATACTAAAAGGGTTAAACATAGTTCCCATTATATTAATGGATATGTGAATACATGTCTACATGAAGGGTTCTATGTAACAAAGGGGACCCTTAAGATTTGCAACCGTCCCCATGGTGTTACCACCAACTAAGAAATGAAAACACTTCATTCTGTTATTCATCTATTGTTAAAGTATTTTACTAATTAAGAGACTACTTTAATTATTACTAAATTATGGACAATTTTTAAATTGTATTTTAATGTTTGGGAAAGAAGATCAAAAAAGGGGCTAAAAAAGCACTGGAGGTTATAAATTGTATACATAGTCTTAAACGAAGCCTGTCAGATTAAAGTAAACTTGTTTATCTCATATAGCTTCTCAATTTAAGAACAGCAGAAATATTACAATTTTCATTGAGTCCTGGGACTCTGAAAGCATCTAATTTTAGTTGCCATTCTAGTTCTCGATTCTCAAGTAACCGGGAATAGGGGCCCCCTCTAATAGAAGTTGGAATATGGTCAATGGCCATAAATTCAAAACTATGACCAGGGCAAGAATGCACATGTTTTGCCTTTTGGCATTTTGGCAATTACCCTTTCTTATTGCGTAGTCGTGTTCGTAAATATGATCACGGACTCTACGGTCCGTCTTCCCTATATAAAACCCAGGGCAACATTTACAGAACGCAATGTAAATCACATATTTCGTTTCACAGTTAATTTTGTGGAAAATCTGATATTTCCTGTTCTTAATAGTAAAACTATTCCCTGTTTTAACCAGTCTACACCAGCTGCAAAATCCACATGTGAACATACCTTTTTGTCTACTAAGTGTACTATTATTCAAATTCCTCTGTGTTAACTCTTTTAAGTTGTTCCCTCTCCTGTATGTTACCCTAGGTCTAAGTCCTAATTTTCCAACTAAAAGGGTATCATTGGCTATAAAATGCCAATTTTTGCAGATTATAGACCAGATCACTTGGGAGTCTGTGCAAAAAGTTGTAATAAAATTCAGTCTGAAATTGCACTCACTTTGAGATGGAATAATCAGAGACTGTACTTCTCTATCCTCCACACAAGTACTAAGGCTGTGGGTGTCTAGCCTACTTTGATTCACTTCCTTTTCACACAATAAAGGTTTATAAAAAACAGAAATTCTTTTAGTTGAGACTTCATCAATTAGTTCCTCTAAAAGGGGCAGTGGGTAACCCCGACTGATAAACATTTCTTGTAGGAAGTCGCATTCAAGATGGAAATCATTTATAGTACTGCACATTCTTCCTGCTCGTACAAGTTGTCCCTTGACAATAGACCGTTTTTGTTTGTACGGGTGCGAGCTAGAAAAGTGAAGAAAAGAATTGCAGTACGTCGACTTCCTAAAGATGGTAGCCAAAAACTCTTCCTTGTTGGTATCTTTAACGAGTTTAACATCCAAATAGTCGATCTCAGAAGGGGAAAACTTTGAAGTGAATTTAAGAAAATCTGTAGTTGAATTTAATGAAGATACAAATGAGTCAGCTTCAGAGGAATCACCAATAAAAAGGATGAAAATGTCATCCAGAAATCTGGTGTAAAATCGGACATGTTGCATCAAGTCTGGCTTATTCCTTAAGAAATGCTTCTCCCAATAGCCTACGAAGAAATTAGCTACGCTCGCCCCACAGGGCGAGCCCATGGCTACCCCTCGTTTCTGCAAGAAGTAGTCCTTATCAAAAAGGAAATAGTTAGATGTCAAGACTATGTCAAGGAGTTCAGTTACTAACTGGATCTCACTTTTAGGGGCTCCAACTTCCTCCATGAGTAACCCGATCCACTCAACTGCCTCTAAGTGTGGTATTGAGGTGTACAAGTCTACCACATCAATAGTAAGGAAGTTGTCCATGGCATTAAATGGTATCTCATTGATGTGCCTTGAAAAGGACCAAGAGTCTTTACATAACCCTGGAATAGACTGGAGGTATTTTGATAGAATGCTTTCTATAAGCCGTGAACTGGGATGTGTCATAGAGGACCTACCATCGACTAGTGCCCTCATTGGGGGGGTTTTCCAAATTCTTATGAATCTTAGGGACACCAAACATCACTGGAATTTTAGGAAAAGAGATGTCAGTAAATCGGTAGGTATCTATATCTATTTTAGCAGCTAGGTATAAGTCCCTCAGGAAGCCGCTAATTCTTTGGTAAGTCCCATTCACCTCATTAATGGAAACTGGGGAATAAGCTTCAGATTCCAAAACGAGCGCCATTTTTTCTTTATATTGCTCATCGCTGAATATTACTAAACCACCTCCTTTATCTGGTTTAATGAACCTGATATCCAGTCGACAGAGATTATCTAAAGCTTCCATTTGTTTTTTTGTAATATTCGGTTTATTTAAACCATTAACTCTTCCATAAATTGGAATATGAAGCTGATCTCTAAAGTCGACTTCGCATACAGTTGTAACACAGAATGGAGGGGTGGATTAAAAACACTAGGCAATTTTAATGAATTTAAGGAAACATTTTAAATTTTATACGTTGGTTATTTTAAAATGTTTTAAAATGTATTAAAATTTTAAAATGGTTAATTATGTATGTCACTTCCTGTGTTTAAGTATTTAAGACATGGGCTTTGAATACTTTAAATGTATTGTCTCTGATGAAGTCACAAGAGGCTTGTGGCGAAAACGCTTGATTTTTTGTATTAATAAACTCGCGTTCAGGAACTTTTAAACTGTTGGAACAAGGTTGCTGTGGCATTTATTCTTTTTAGAATTTAAGGACTTCTTGGTCAGATCACAGGCAGCTACTAAGGGAAAAATTTATCTACTGAAGTTTTTGTGTCTATAATTGCCAGTGGTTATCCACAGTGAGTGGCAGTGCTCGATGGTGCACGGATGTGTGCTGTATGTAAACAGCTGAATACAGTAGACTGTGGCTGATCGCCTAACTCTGTGGTGCTGTATTAAAACAAGTGAAAACCTGCAGCTTATGTAGCAACAGTGAGCAAACTGAATTAAACAATTCAACCAACAAAAAGTTCAGAACTGAGCCTTGTGCCAACAACCTTCAATCAGATGAGCCCTAACTGCCCTCGTCTGCCACAAGGGTGCAGGATGGCTCTCTCTAACAAAATATAGTCTGGTTTAGTGCTCACTTTAACAAACAACCAGATTTAGCAGGTCTGAATCCATTCTCTGCCACAGTAGGCAAACCGTGCAACAAATCTGCAAAGACAGTTTTATAAAGTTTGCAATATAGCAAAAATGCAGTTTAAAAGTGCAAAATACAGTATAACATTGTACTTATAGCAGAATGCAACAGATTTCTTGGCGTGCACAGGTGAATACAGCAGAGCAATGGCTGGTCGCCTAACTCTGTGGAGCTGTGTTAAAACAGTGAGCAAACTGAATTGAACAGTTTATCCAGTAAAAAAGCTCAAAACTGAGCCCTGTGCCAGTAACCTTCAATCAGATGAGTCCTAACTGCACTCTCCTGCCACAAGGGTGTAGCGGAGCCCTCTCCAATAAAAGATAGCCTGATTTAGTGCTTAATTTAACAAACAGAACCAGATTCAAATGCAGCACAGCAATAAATAATTCAGTCAGACTGTGGTGGTCATTAGCCTAGTGTAGACCCTTGAACCTAAGGTCAGCCATAAGGGGATGGCTTACTGATCCATTATCTTCCCCTACCTGGATTCTCCAAAGTACCTTTCAATCCATCAAGGTGTTCACAAGTACTCCTTCCTACAATTGAAGTTGCCTGGTATGCTGGCTTCTATTCTTCAGAAGGCTGATGGGGTCTTGTTTCCTTCAATAAATCCGGATTTTCTGTATTCTAAGTCAGATATCGTAGTCTGCATGTCAGCTTTTAAAAGGACTCCCACTACGCAAGAGTTTTGCTATTCATCAGCCCAACAGGGACATTCATTGGTTCATAGGTAGTTACTAAGCATGCAGTCCAGGTGACCATTAAGGGGTCTTGCTCAAATTCCCATTTGCCCGAAAGCACTATATGGTAAAGTGACTTACTCAGGGTCACACAGGAAGTAGTTCATTAACAGCTCATCACCCTAATCCTCTGTGCTAACTGTCAGAAACCACTTAGGGAAGTATGTTTATTTGTCCTGCTCCACTGTTTTTAGAACACTAGCCTACATGGGCCACATGGTGGAGTTTTCTCATGACATTGCCGATGGCAAGGTCTTCATTTTGTTGCAACCAACTGAAGGAATTAACAGAGGAAAACTGTTGTCTTGGCGAGCCATGGTTATGTTGGTAATGTGTATTGTTGTTTTTAATGTGGAAAGGGATTCCGCCTGGGTGATGGGCACAGGTGCTGTTTGTCATCATGTCCAGCTTTATTTTGTTGACTTGACCAAAGACATGAAGGTGAGTAATGAGTATTTTCTTCTATGGTTCAGAGATCTTTGGTCCAGATGTCAAACCCACTTGGAGATAATGAAAAAGTAGGGAAGAGTGTGAGAATATTTGGGGCCACATTTGCTTCTCCCAGTGCACTTTCTGTAGGACACAGACAACTGTGTTTCAGATGTGGTTTCATTTCAGTTGAAGCAACCACTAGTATGGACCCACTTTATCTATTTTCTTCCACAGGGGTCACAGCAGCCATGGCTGGAGTTCCCAGCAGTTACCAGGCAGCCGTGGTCCTCTCTCAGGGGAATGACAGCAGGTTGGACAGCTTGCCCGACTGCCTCCCCTAGAAGCAGCCAGTGGTTTATTGTTACTCCATTGTAATGGTTCTTGGTCACACTTGACTACAGGTTATGGGAAAATGACAGATGTTAGAAAAGTCTCTTTCTTAATCCCCACATCATTTCTGGAAGTCTCATCCTTCAGAGGAATTTAGCAAAGTTAGAGGTATTGCACCTGTTGAGCAAGATAGCCATTTAGGATGTTTCTCCAGACCAAAGTGGACAAGGATTCTTCAGCATGTTGCATTTGGTGCCAAAAAGACCAGGGACCTCAGGCTCTTTATAGATATAAGCAGCATAGACACACCGTCATTCCCAAGGATATCTTCTGGTTGGTTGCAGATGACCCTTCTGTGTCTTACCTAAGGGGATTGGATGTACTGTCTGTACCTCAAGTATGCGTATTTACACACAAACAGACCAAGTTTCTTGCAGTTCAGAGTGAGAGCCATTCACCTCCAGTTTTAGACTGTGCTTTTTGGGCTTATGTCTGCACACAGGGTGTTCACCAGGCAAGTACATGTCAGTGGTGGCTACACATCTGAGAATACAGTGAGACAAATTTATTCCGTCTGGACTACTGAATTATTGTTGCTTCCTCCCAAGATCAGACCATTATCACAAGGGAGTCTCTGAGTTCTCCTTTCTGGCCCCTGAGAATTACTGCTAATGCCTTGATGTCTCAGCTGCTACCAACTCAGTTGATTCTGTTCAGTGGTTATGTGTTGGACACATGGGCCTCCTAGACCAGGCTAGTCATGGACACAAATACATGTGCTAATTTCCAAAGCAGCAGTTCTGATACATTCTCCTTTGCATTCATTCATCAGTGGCTCAAGATTCTGGGTCTCATGGTGATGTCCAACCCCCATGATCGCCGTGCCCTAATGTCACATGAGAGTTGTAGAATGGATGTTCCATTTTCAGTGGCTGCTGGCGTAGACACAATAGAGCATGAGACCTGCCGGTGTCAGAATTGCAAGAGGCACCTAGCTTGGTGACCAGATGCCTTCAACCTTTTATTGGGCGGTGCATTCCATTACCCCAGCTGTGTTGCCAGTCAGAAAAAATGCATCAGCCTTGGGTTAGAGGGACATTGCAACTTGCAGGCAGTCCAGGGAGCGTAGTCACGCAAGAAATTCTGTCTTCACATCAGTATGCAGAAGATGGCAGCAGTGCTTCTAACTTTGCAGGTTTTTCATTAATCCCTACCTTTCAGAATACTCTCCAGCTAGATAGACAGCATGTCTATTGTGTGGTATTTGAACTAGAAAAGGGGAGTCCAATCTTATCCCCTTTGTCAGGAAGTTATAAGAATTTGCTAATGCCAAATGGGAGGTCTGTAACCTTTTCAGTGATATGGAGGGGCTTCGGCAAATGGACAGAACCCAGCTGCAGTATATTCACATCTCCATATAATCCCAGGTGCACAAATTTCTTCTCTATCCTGTTATCTTTTTGGAGGCCTCTGAGGGACACTGTGGCCCATCATGGCACAGGAATCTTCTCTACGTTTTTCTGTTATTTTATCTAATGATGAAGTTTGTCCACAGGGTAAGCCTATTTGAAGTCTGAGTCATCCTGGTAGTTCCATTTTCCCGCAGGGTGTCTGGTTTCCTGTTCTGCTGATCTGTTAGCTAGCGAATCTGCTGTTTCTAAGGCAAAACCTTGTTGTTCCATCTGTTAAGCATGTTTACATGTAGACATTCACTCCCTGCATCTTGTAGCTTGATTTCTGTAGTTCTGCTAGTTGATTGTGATCCTTACCTTTCAGAGAAGGTTATTTGCATTATTTCTTCTTTCCAAATGCTCAGTACTAGAAGACCCATAAAAGCCTGAAAGTCCTTTTTTTTTTTTTTCTGTTCCAGCACTAACTGTGCACTGTGCTACATGGATACCACTTTGCTGTTTTTGAGTCCTGGTTGATTTGTTCCTCTAATGTCCAGTGGCTATTTCCAACTTTTATCAGAGCCACTGGCCATTCAATTAACTGGTGAGTGGATGGTTCCCTGGATATCTCCAGTGACCATCCTTGGTGGAGGCTGGGGATGTCATGCCAGGAAGTGTATGCCAAAGGGTGGGGGGATAGGAGGGGGATGAGGCTGAGCTGCTGTTGAGGTGGAGCTATGTACTGCATGTCCGGCCCTCAGACTTACCACAAAGGGAACAATGGCTTGGAAGTGTCAGAGTTAGTTCATAAAATGACCCCCTCCTCAGTGGATGTGAATGGCCAGATCTCCAGGACGCCCTCAAGTTTCAAGTCTGTCCCAGCTCTACAGAGTTAGTCTGGGTGGTTGCAGAGGTGGTTAGTAGACTCAACGATGGACATGGGGCACTGGGTGGAGAGACATAGGATGATGCAGGAGGGAGAAAAAAAGTGATCATTAACGCATTGATTGTTCTTCCTTGGCTTTGCTGAAGGTTTCATAAGCCTACTTGAAAGGCAGTTTTCTCAGTGCCTCTGCTGTGTGAGTTAGTTCCCCACCAAGGACTGAAGTCTATCTCAGAAATGCATATGTGTGCACCTTTTGAGGCAGCAGCTTCAGTAGATCTTAAGTTTCATTCTTGGAAGATCCTTTTTAATTGTTGCAATTATGTCTTCCAGTTAGACTTCTGAGCTCCAAACCCTGTCTGCCAAGCCTCCTTACCTGTATTTATTCATTTCATAAGATTCATAGGATCATAGTAACTTACTAGGGTATTGGCCCTGAGGCCCTTACAAGCTTAGTCAAGACTTTAGTCCATCTTCCTACAAGTCAGCACCCAATGCTCCTGTCCAGAAGGGATACAGGTGGAATCCCAGTGGTATATTTTCTGTTCCCCATCTAGTTGTCCAGGTTGCACTTAAAAAGGGTTAATGAGCTACTCTGCTTGAAGTGGAGAGAGTCCATTCCATAGAAGGGGGAGTCTCTGAGACACAAATCTGTCCCATCAACAAGTCCTATTGATGTCCCGGACCAGGTTGAAATCACGCGTGCGGGTTACTGGAGTGGAGATTGACTTGAGGATATGCAGCAGTCCCATCAAGGTAGGTTCTGAGATTGCTTTGTATGCCAGACAGAGGTCACCTCTGAGGAGTCTGTATGAGACTGAGTAGAGAGACAGGGCTTTTAGCCTATCTGTGTAGGGTAGATGTTTGAGGCCCTGGATCCTCCTGGTGTGGAACCTCTGTGGTCTTTCCAGCTGTGCATGTGCTTTGTGAGGTACCTGTCAAAAGGGTCATTGTACTCAATAATGGGTCTTATAATGGAAAAATACAGGAATGTTATGACCTGCTTGTCTCTGGATGAGATACCCTTACTAATGAGGTGGGCCATGTAGAAAGCTTTCTGTACAGTGGAGGCAATATTGTGGGCAAAAGCCAGTTTACTATCAATCTGGGTGTTTAGGTCCCTCATGACTGATTGCGTGCTTTTGACGTTATTATTAATGTGATAATTTGTGGGGATGTTACTCTCCCCAAAGGGGATGATGATGCATTTTTTGGCATTCAGTTTGAGGCCATGTTTCTGGCATCAGTCATATGTTTGGGTGAGACCCTCTTGGAGGGTAGCCACATCACTAGGGGAATTTATGACAGTGCCCAGCTTGCAGTCATCTACAAACTTGGTCAACCACAGCCCACTGATTTTGGCATGAACCTCAGAAAAGTATATCCCAAACAACAGAGGCCCCAAGACCGATCCCTGGGGTACACCACTTGTTATGGGTTGACTGCTTGAGGTGGCTTTCCGTATTTTGACTAGGTGTGTTCTGTCAGTGATCCAGTTTGCTACCCATCTGGTAACATACGGATTGATGCCTGGTTGAGAGAGTTTATCTATTATACCTGAGTGGGGAATAGTATCGAAGGCTTTGGCCAGGTCAAAGTAGCTGGTGTGCACTGCCTTCCCCTCGTACATGGCTTTGGTGACTGTCTCAAAGAAGTCAACCAAATTTAACAGGCATGACCTCCCCTTGATGAAACCAAACTGTGTGGGATTGAGTGTTTGGAGCTTTGCTAATGTCCTTGTTAATGAGGTCCATGAAAATCTGTTCTGTGGCCTTGCAGATCGGGCTAGTTAGGCTGATGGGTCTATAATTTCCTGTATCAGTGGACCCTCCACCTTTGTGCAAAAGGATGACAGTGGCTGTCCTCCACTTGGCTCGGACAAAGCCTGTACTTGGGCTTTGGTTGATCAGGGTGCCTAATGGTGCTGCAAGTTCCTACCTGAGTTCATGTAGGATGCAGCCTGGGATGTTATTGGGTCCCATGGAAGCTGTATTTTCTGCCTTTGAGAGGGCAGTGATGACTTGCTCCCTAGAGAAAAGGGGAGGAGGGCGGGTGCTGGCAATGTCCTGATTACTGATGGGGGGGACAGAGGGGTGAAGTTTTCACTGAACCTGTCTGCCAGCAGGTTGACTATATCTACTGCGTTTGTCTATGTGGTGACCTTGACCACCAGTTTTGAGCAGGTCTGGGTGCTTCCATTGAGATTGCAGATATGTAAAGAAGTCCTTATGATTGTCTTTAGTAGATGTGGCCAGTGTGGACTCAAAATTTGCTTTGGAGGATTTCACTAGTGCTCTTATTTGCTTGTTCAGGCTAAGCAGAGATTGTTTCAGTTAGGAACCTGCTCCTTCTTGGTCCTGGACAGCAATTTTTTCCTTTTATTATAGAGTTAATTTATTGCAGATGCCCACCGGACAGGTTTACTCTTCCTTGGATGATTTTGCCCTGTTGGGTAGTCCTGATTCCATGCAGCTGTATAAATGCTCATATAGTACTTTGATGTAAGTTTGGACATGTGTACCAGTTCCTGTGTAGGGGAGGGGGCTTTGAAACTGTTTATACCTTCCCTCAGGAGGTTGTAATCAGCTTTGGAAAAGTTTTTTTTGTTTGATCCTAGCTGGGGAGGAGTCAGAGAGATGGTGATTTTGAAACTGACCGCTTTGTGGTTGGATCTTACCATGGAGGATGACACAGTAGGGATGCTGCAGTGGTTACTCATGTTGGCTAATTCCAAGTCCAAGATATTATCTCCTCTTGTGGGGGTGTCGACCAGTGATCCAAGGCATTTGCATTGATGAAATCAAGGAATCTCTGGGCATTTCTGTTTTGGCATGAGTAGTTCTTCAGATCTGTGGTTGGATAGTTAGTCAGCCAGGATCAGGGTAAAGGGGTAGAATCCTGATAGATTCGAAGAGGAACAGATAGGTGGAGTGGGCATCTTGAGTCAAAGTTGGGGGCCTGTAGCTAGCTATGATTTAAATATGGGTCTTGTAAACGGTTAACTGCAACTGGTGTGTCTCCTGTGCATCATACTGTTTGACCAGCATGGAGGTGTGTATGTCTTTAATATATATTGTATCTCCACTTCCTTTTGCTTTGCTACACGTTTGGGGCCTGAATGTATGATAGATTGAGTAACCTGGTATGGCTGGGGTGCTCTCCACAGCTTTGAACCAAGTTCTGTGATTGCAAAAATGTCAGCATCTTCCAGGGTTAAGAATGCTTGCAGTGAGTGTAGTTTCATATTTAGATTCCTAGCGTTTAGCAGCATGACCTTTAATTTGCATGTCGGTGAAATTTTCATGTTGGTAGTTTTGATCTCATGGCATTGCCTAAAAAGGCACTATGGGGTAGGGCAAGAGCCTTTGCCAGAAGCCTGAAGCCCAAGGGAGACAGATGCAGGCCATCTCTGGCAGGGCATCGTGATCTGTTGATCATGTCTTCCTAGGCTATTTTATTTATTTATTTTTACAGCGGTTGTGTTACCATTCATACCATCCTTTCATATTTGCCAAAAATAACATTGGAATTTTTTCTCAATCAGAATATTTGTTTGCCTTTTCTTCCTCATCTTCTTGTCTTTTTTCCTTCTTAGTATGCTATTCATAGGGAGTATCAGATGCAGTACTTCAGTGATCAAAGACAGAGACACTTGTATCTGAATAAGACCAAAGCTGACAGGAAACATTGTCAACTTTTAGTTCCCTTTAGTCCTAGGTCTTTGAGTTAAAGTCTTTCTAACTTCACTCTTTCCAGGTGGCTTTTCCATTTTTGCTCTAAGTTGGATGGCAAACATTTGCTGCTTTTACCTCAAGCCGACACTGTTATGGCTGTAAGACTTCCTCCTCTGCCTTCTTCTGGAACGCAACAGCTGGTGACATTAATGTGGCTCCTGCTTGACCCTCTTTGACCTTTCCTAAGACTGATAAGTTGCACATGGTCTCTGTCTGCAAAACATCCATTGGAACCTCTGTGTTATGAGGCATTGTGGCTTATGACCTCCCTTGTAGTGGCACTTGAGATGATGTCATAGACATTACTGAAGGAGACCCCATTTCTTTCAGATACAAAAATTACATATTTAAGATAAAGGTAGATCTGTAGGAATGAGGACATTTCCCATAACTGCCCATCTCTCATTTGCCTGTCTTGGTGTTATGGACTTAGTGATAATGCAGATATCTTCGTCACGGCATAGCTTTCTAATTAGTAGAGGAGGTAGGTAGTGGAGTGTGTCTTGGGAAAGAGGGCAGGGGTGTGCAGACTGGGAGTGTCTGGTGTGCTGAACAGTCATAATGTCTGGTCCTAGTTATTATCAATGATTAACCGATTCCTACAGATCTGCAGTTATGGCAAGTGCATAACTTGCTTTTTTTCTACCTCCAGAATGTACTGTTCCAGTATTTTCAGTTGAGGGCCAAGATTATTTTTAATTTAGAATTTCATATATATTTGCTGCACTACAGCAACATGACTTCATTTGTACCACTGCAACATTGTGTATAGTAACCTATTTACCAGTCCTGTGATAATTTGTTTGCAAGGGCGTCTGGTGCCTGTTGCAACTTATCTCAAATGTTGTGTGCCTTTACTGTCTTACAACATTTGCTGTTAGGCTGAACACAGATGTGCCATCTTAACACATTTACTGTGCTCAGCGAGATGAGAGTTGAGCAACACAGGTGTTTCCTATTTATAAGTGAAGGCAAGCTTTTCTGAGAAAGAATATAACATGGGTAAGGACACTTTCAGCACATTAGCAAAATGTTTCCAAGTGTGTGTGTGAGTGTGTGTAGGGGGGGGGGTGCTTAGGAGGAAGAACAAGTTATGAGAGAGGAATTGGCGTAGTGCAGCAGAACTGTGCTGGCTCTGTGCCGTAGATGGTTTTGCTCTAACTACATTTCTGATAGCCTAGATATCATTGGTAGCCCAGGAAGTTCAGGATACTGCTGCAGAAGGATAAGTGAACAGACAATGCTAGCTCATCCATACTGGATGACCTTTTTAAAACTAGTAGCCTTGGCAGCTGAGGATATGGCTGCTGAGGGATTGGAGTGAGCAGCCAGTAATACAGCTTATCCATTCTGGGGAGGTCGTGTTAGCAGAGTCCCTATATCAAAAGCCACACTTAATGGAACACATGGTAACTGTAGCTCTTGGAACTTGGGGAATGTGAACTTGCCAAGGACTCTGCAAGTACGCCTGTTAGGAATTTGTGTGTATGTATGTATGTATGTATGTGTGTGTGTGTGTGTGACTCATACCTCTCAACCTCTCAGTGCAAGAAACTGGACAAAGACTGACAAAATGGGGGGACAAAGGCCCCAAAACATTTTCTGAAGGATTTGAAGTCTGAAACTCAAATGTATGTCATTATTTAGTGACTTCAGTCCTCAGATCATCCCAGTAATTTGTCAGAAAAAACACAGATTTTATGAGGAACAGACCAAAAATGTGAGCCAAAAATCTATTCTGTGAAAATCTGTACATTTGAGCGGTACTGTGTGTGTGTGTGTGTGTGTGTGTGTGTGTGTGTGAACGCATGTGCTGTATCTGGGTCCCACTTAACAGACATTACAGCACACTTACTGGCTCTAGGAAGGGTTATTAGCAGCATACAAAAATCTAATAACCCCTGATAGATGGATATGATCCTTGTCTCTTGCCTGTCTTATGTCCTGTGATATGTTTGGAGAGGGTGACAGATGTAAATGATCCACAAAGGCCGGGAGTAAGGGGAGACTTATGAGGCATGGAGCTAAATATTCTGTAAAAAAAAAAAAAAAAAAAAAAAAAAATAACAAAAAACTGACAGTGTTAGCAGAGCTGCTTATCAGTTCAGGTAGTGACTGCATTTCGGTGGCTTCAGGGTAAATCCACGTGGTCAAAATGTAAATGATATTCACTTATCCCCAATGGGCCTGCATTACATTATTAATCACTGTGTGAATACAGAATATGGCCTGCACAGCTGCTACCTTATAAAACAAGGATGAGTTTAGAGAGATACTTTAGTCAATATCCAAAGTTATTCTGTTATTGATGATACATTCACCTACTTATTATTTGTTAACCAGTTGAATGTGTTAGACACAAGAGCTTCTTCACAAAGTTAGCTCAGAAAAACTAAGTTGCCTGCTTGTGTCCACACAGTAGTCCAAGCGAGACTGAGTAAATCAAACCTTAGGCTACCGGATATAACTAGTCAGCAATGTGTTGCCTTAATCCTGTGCACCATGGCCGCATGGATATGGATGCAGACGCAAATGTACTAACTTTAACTTTGTATAGGTTGCTAGGGTAATGAACTCTGCTCATATCTGCTTATTGGTTTCATCTGCAGCTTTTTTCCTAAAGTGAGAATTATTTTGGGGGAATCTGCATTAATTTTGTATGATTTTTTGCATCAAACTACAGAAAGGGTGAACTAATTTAGCACTGGCAGTAGCTGATATTGTAAAGTATAGGTGAACTTGAGTATTACATGCAAGGTGCAAGGACTGCTATTCCTGTTTGTGTCAGTGTTACAGTTTAAAGGGTGAGGAGGTTTTTTGATGCTCGTGGCCTTGTCAGTGGATAGAAATGTTTTATGTTACATTATTTAAGTCAAATTTGTTTCCTGTGAAATAAAAATCAAGTTTCTGCCTTATATTTTTGTATCAGTTTATGTGACTTCCACAAACTTGGCATCGTACAATCCTGCTTTTTAATTTAAGGCCTTTTACTGTAGAGGCAGTGTGATATCACAAGTGGCTGATTTTAATTTATCATCTATATAGGCAGAAGGTGACAAAGTCCAGTTGGTGAAAATTAGTTTGTCCAGTAAATGCACTTAGCAACGGATTACAGACGCAGAAAAAACATCAGCATGACATTGCGGCGGCTAAAGCAGTTGTCTTTCTTCTGATTTCTATTGCTGCACGGACTGGCTTAAAATCAGTTAGTTTAGCTGCAGACTCCTAATGTACTGCTGTGCTTTTCTCCCTTGGGAGTTTGTCCAAGCTGTTTTGCAGTCCTGTGAACTTTCACAGAAATTCCAGCTAGAGATGTTATGCATCTTTGTGAAGCGTTCCTTGGCATTGCTGCCCCCCTGATCCTTAGAATTGCTTCTCTTCAATTTCTGCATTTGTTTATGCATTACAATGTTTACAGAACAGATGCAGTATGCTCTTTGTAATCCTTTTCCTCGTTGTGTAAGTACTCCGTCACCAGCAGTTTTCTGAAACCCTTGGAGCCGCAGACTATGTCACAGACTTAAGCTGTAAGTTGTACAAAAGGAGCATATATTTTTGTTTCCAGCTGCACTGCAGTGTGTGTGATGTTGTGTTGCAATCTCGTGTTTGTTACTGCTGCTGACAAACTGTTTTTTAGAATTCCCAAGACCCCCCTAAATCTGTTCAAAATGAAACCTAGATAAGTTATCTCCTAATGCTGCAACAATGGTGCTTATTTCTTAGTTTAGTTATGCCTACTTTTACTGAACGTGTCTTGTGAAATGGCTTCTTTAATTACTAGTCAGGACTTGGGCAACTTATTTTTTCTGATTGATTTATAAATTTAAGGAATTTAAATATGAAAGTCTGCTGTGAATGCAGGCAAACAAGCCCCACAGTATTATGTGGTATAATGCGTTGCTGTTGCTGTCTGTGTTATTCGCATAAAAGGATATAGTATAGTTCTCATTTTATATCTGTCTGCCTAGATATCTATCTTTCTTTCAATGTTAAATGAAGTTGTTGGATGACTGATTTCAGGGAACCAGTTTGAAAATGTACAAGGCACATTGTGTTAGAAGGTGAGCCAGGATGAAATAATTTACAAGTGGCAGTGTACCTCAGGAGGGCCCTACCAACTCTCCTTTAACCTTTTTGCTTTTCAGAGGAAAGCTAAATGAGTCATACCATGGTACAGAGACTTGAATTTGGGACGCAAGTAATAAATTAGGTGAGATGGTATACATACACAATAAGCTGTTTGGGTGATGGTCACTGGTACCCTTTGGGGCCCTCTTCCTTGAGAGTCTCCACAAGCAGCTTTGTGGCAGGAGGACTGGGCAGGGTGCAATGGTTTTAGCAGTGTAGGGTCAGATAAGACAGAAGTAGATGTTGGTTTGGTGGTAAAACAGCTATATGAAAAATATAAAATAAAGGAAGCGGTAGAATTCAGAGCAGTTTTAGCAGGCACTACAGAACCTTTTCTCATCTCTAAGTATAGCTGCAGATGTTGAGATTGTATTTCATTTTCACAACTTTTCTGTTCCTTGTGAGGTTAAATGTAGTATTTAGCCATTTTTTTAATTGAATAACATGGTACCAAGTACCTGAAAGTGTTGGTAGAGTAGCCAAGAAGGTTACAGCTGTAAACTGCTGAAGAGCTTCATCATGTAATCCTGAGTTTGTTTCCTACACTCTTCACTCACAAACTGACTGTGATCAACTCATTTAAGTAGACACTGCTCTTAGGTCACCTCTGTATTGTCAAGGCAGTTGTGTCTAGGTCGCTTAACCTTTTAACAAATGAAAATTAAAAAAAAAATCATTACCTCAGGTTAGCACAGCTTGATTCACATAATTTTGTGTCTTCTCTTCTCTCCTTAAACAAGCTAACAGGATATAATTCATATCAAAGCCAAGCAATTTGCATTACATAGCTTAGATAAAGCTAGCTTTGTTCATGCCTTTTCTTTTATAACCACATATCCTACATTTAACACAATGCCTGTTTTTTTTTTTGGGGGGGGGGCATGGTAATTTCTGTCCATGTTCACAAGTCACATTTGATGCCTATATAATGATCTTGTGAACAACTGCCACCATTCATGGAGGTTAATAGGCAATTTGGGAATGGAAGATGATTGCCAGGCCTTTCTTTGTAGCTCAAACACACAAATACACACCTATGAAAATTTAGAGTTGGCAGTTAGCCATTAGAGTACCTCAAGAAAACCCATGCCAACACAAGGAGGGCAAACTCTACACTGAAGACACCCCAGCCAAAAACCGAACTGGAGAAAATGTTGTTGTGAGGCAACAATGCTAGTCATTTTAGCATTGTGTTGCCCCCTTCCGTGATAGCTTAGTTCTAAGTTTTCTTAAGTAGCAGCATAGTGATGCACATGTTTACATCTCCAGCAGGAGAATGTAGAAATATGTTCTTAGTGTGACCGTTATTTGGCAGCAGTGATGTGTTTCTCACTAAACTAGTGGCTTCTATCATTCTGCCGTAACTTCCTTTTCAGATGTCATTATGATGGCTTATAGGTTCATAGGTAGGTACTAGGCTATTGGCCCTAGGGCCTATACAAGCCCAGCCAAAAAGGTACCCTGGCTTTTGCCACCCAAGAAAATTATTTTCCTGTGTCACTGTCAAGCAGAGCCACAGAAGTGATCCCAGGGGTGAATTTCCTATTTCCCATCCAATCATCAAGATTTTTCTTGAAGAGTGCTAATGAGGAGCTTTGTTTGATATAGACAGGTAGTTTATTCCAGAGTATGTGAAGTCTCTGGGACAGGAATCTATCCCTCTGGCATGTTCTGTTTATTGTGGTGACAAGGTTTAGGTCCCTAGAGCGTGTAGTTCGGAAGGTTTGGGATTTCTTTAAGTGGAGCATGCTCAACAGCTCTGGGTTTGACATAGCTTTGTATGTTAGGCAGAGATCACCTCTGAGTAGGCAATATGCGACGGAATAAAGCTGGAGTTTTTTGAGACAGTCTGCGTAGGGCATCTGTTTGAGGCCAGTAATCCTCTTTGTGAGGTATTTCTGCAGCCTTTCAAGTTGTTGTAGATGTCTTGTGAGGTACATTCCAAAAGGGGCGTTGTACTCTATAATGGGTCTAATGAGTGATGGGTAGAGGGGAGCAATGAACTCTTTTTTTCTTGGATGAGAAACCTTTTGTGATGAGGTGTGCCACGTAGGAGGATTTCCTGACTACTGTGGCGATGTGATTATCAAAGGACAGACTACTGTCCACCAGTGTCCCAAGGTCTCTTATCACACTTTCTGTGTTAAGTATACTACCGCCTATGTTGTAGTTCATGGATACAGAGTTTTTACCAAAGGGGATGACAGTGCATTTTTGGCATTCAGCTTGAGGCCATGACTTTGACACCAGGCATCTGTCTCAGTGAGGCCCTTTTGTAGGATGTCCACATCATTAGGAGTTTTGATTATGGCTCCTAGTTTGCAGTCATTTGCGAACTTCGTTAGCCAAAAACCTTCTGTGTTAGCCAGTACTTCAGGGAAGTAGAATCCAAACAGGAGAGGACCCAGGACTGACTCCTGTGGTACTCCACTTGTCACTGGTTTGAAGTCGGATTTGGAGTCTGCTTCTTTCACAGTGTGGGTTCTGTCAGTGAGCCAGTTGGCAACCCATCTTGTAACATAGAGATTTATATCTAGTTTAGTGAGTTTATCTATAATTCCAGAGTGGGGGATGGTGTCAAAAGCCTTGGCAAGATCTAGGTAGGCTGTGTGAACCACCTTACCCTTGTCTACGGCTTTGATGACTGCTTCAAAGAAGTCTATCAGGTTTAGGAGACACGATCTGCCTTTTACAAACCCGAACTGGGTGGGGTCCAGAGTTTGGAGATTACCAATGTCTTTGTTTATAAGTTCCATGGCCTTGCAGACCAGGCTCGTCAGGCTAATGGGGTGGTAGTTCCCGGGGTCCGTTGTGGCTCCCTCCTTGTGGAGTGGGATAACCGTCGATGTGCGCCATTCAGTGGGCACAAAGCCTGAGGTGAGGCTATGATTGAACGTGGTACTTAGATGGGGTGTCAGTTCATTCTGTAGTTCATGTAGAACACAGCCTGGGATATTGTCTGGTCTCATGGATGCTGTGTTCTTGGCTTTGGAGAGTGTGGTTTTTACCTGTGCAGCTGTGATTACAGGAATTTGCATTCTTCCGGTATAGAGATGGGCCTTTAGGGGGTGAGAGGGGGGTAAAGTTAGCACTGAACCTATCTGCCAGGATGTTGGCAATATCAGTTGGGTGTGTATATATAGTGCCATTGTGCTGTATCTCAGAGCAGATCTGAGTGTTGCCATTGAGATTCTTGACATAGCTATAGAATGCTTTATGGTTGTCTTTAGAGTCAGTGGCGATTTTGTTTTCGTAACTAGCTTTGGAGGATTTTATCAGGGATCACAGCTTTTTACTGAGGCTGACCAGGGAGCTCCTCCACTCATGGGATTTTACTCTTTTTTGCAACAGTTTCTTCCTTCTGTTGTACAGTTTGTTTATGGCAGGGGACCACCAGATTGGCTTTCTTTTTTGGAGGATAGCGTCTTGGTTCTGTTTGGGATAGCATGATCCGTGCACTCGTTAACTGCTTATAAAGTGCAGTTGTGTAGGATTCAGTAGTTGTAACTGTATTGTCCATCTGCATAGGTGTCATGAAGTTCACCACTTCTGTCTTAAGAAGCATGAAGTTGGCTTCGGAGAAATGTTTTACCGTGGTTTCCGTAATGGGGGGGGGGGTGGGGGCAGGATGTGGATATCTAGCTTTTGGTTGGATTGGGCCAATGAGGCGTTGACTTCAGGTGTGGAACACTGGCTAATCATGTTGGTAATGACTAGATCTAGGATATTGTTGCCCCTGGTGGGAGTGTGGATAAGTTGATCCAGGGAATTGGAGTTTATGAATTCCAGAAAGCGTTGAGCGAAGGAGTTGGTACATGAGTAGTTTTCCCAGTTAGTGCTGGGGTAGTTGAAATTGCCCATTATTAGGGTGTTTAGTTGAACCCTAATATTTTCCAGTACATCAAGAAAAGAGGAGTGGGAATCTTGGGCATGGTGGGGGATCTGTAGCAAGCTACAATTTGGATTGTAGTTTTGCCCAGAGTTAGTTGCACTTGGATAACCTCGGATGCATTATGCTGAGCAACTATTCTGGAGGTGTGGATATCCTTAATGAATATGGACACACCTCCGCCTTTGGTGTTCCGGTCCAGGTTACATGGCCGAAAAGTGTGGTATGAGTTATAGCCTGGTAATGCAGGGGTGCTGTCTGGAGCCTTGAACCAGATCTCAGTCACTGCACAAATATCGATGTTCTCCATTTTAAGGAGTGCCTCGAGTGAGTGCATTTTGAGATTTAGACTTCTAGCATTGAGTAGCATCACCCTCAGTTTTTGCTTGCCTGTTCCTGTTACAGTGGTGAATTTGTCATTTGAACCTTGCTTAAAAAAGGCACTATAGGGGTGGCAAGAACCTTAGCCAGTATCCGGAATCCCAGGGGTGACAGGTGCAGACCATCTCTGGCAAAGCATTGTGGTCTGTCGACCATGTCATCCCAAGCAGACAGATACTGGATTCCTTTAGCATGACACCAGAAGCTTAGCCAATTGTTGAAGTCAATCATTTTGCCCTTGTACTGCGGTATCATTCTGGGTGATGGCAGAATGCTACTCAGGGCTAGGGTCATACCTGCCTGGGCTACAAGATCGGAGAGCTCTTCCATGTCTCTTTTCATGTAGTCCAGGGAGATACATCTCAAATCGTTCACACCAATGTTGTGGAGTGACCTGAGTGCATGGGTTATGTGGCGGATATTGGCAGTTATGTATCTGACTTTAACTGAATATAGCTGCCTACCATCTTTTTGCAGGGAAATTAATTAGACCACTTTGGCCCTTTTTCAGTCATGGTCAAGATTACAGGAAAAGTGAAAATAAAATACAAAAGAGCATAGAAAGGATATAATTGAGAGGTGTAATATGATTAGTTCCAGTCTCTGGGGATGCCAGTAATGAAGTACACGGAGACCAGAACTAGGGCAACAGTACATTATTGGGACATTGGGAATCAGCAAACAGTAATATATCAAGGCAGGGGAGTTTAAACGGTATCATATTAACTAGTACTCCATGCTGATTTTGTTCTGTTGCTGAATTTCCTTTGTTGGTGTGGCTAAAAAATTGCATTCTGACTAGCTCCTGTCAGCAGAATTTTGAGGTAAGATTGCATTATTGGATAACCAGCAAGGAGAGCAGAGCTAGATGTCCAAACAGTTCTACCTGTACTTTGAGCGCACATCAGCTGTTTCTTGTTTTGTGAGGAAACTGGTGATATGCCTAATGACTGTGCTACGATGTACATGTTGATCCATGATTATGCATTCTTATAACATCTCTTAAGTTGATTTTACTGACTCTTAAAGCTTCCCTTGAAAGATGAAGATCATTGTCTCTTGCACGGTGATGAACGTTTTGAACCTATAGGCTTAGTAGCAGGCCATTTCTTAACAGTAGTCATCTTTGTACATGAGAGATAGTAGACACCTAGGGAACTCCTTGAATGCTGTTTCAACTTTTACATTTGCAGCTTAAGATTGTTTACGTAAGAGTACACAGCAACTATAGTGGAAAGTCTCAAGTGGGATGTGTAAGTTCTTTGATGGTGAGGAGCAGAAGTGCACAGTAGTGGAATTTTCATGTGCAACTCTCCTTGTAGTTTGTAGATCAGTTTAACATAGTCAGGTCAGCAATTTCTGCTCGCAGTGGAAAAAAATGAAAAAGTAGCATCACGGTGGTACGGCGGTAGCGTTGTTACCTCACAGCAAGAGGTTCTCCCGTTCGATTCTCGGCGTGGCTTGGGAGTGCCTTCTGTGTGTCCTCCCCACGGTTGGGTAGCGTTCGAAAGACATGCGTGCGTAAATGGGCGTGTATAGCATAAAAATCTTTTTAACATTAGGCCAAAGGATGACGTTATCTCTTTTGGAGAGCAAATATTTGCAGACAGAGAATCTAAGCATCTGAAGAAAATGGACGATTTGCGTGCAGGTTCTTGGGAATTTGCAGATGGGCAGCTTGTGGCTCTGCATGTACCCCCTTTTGGTATCTGATTATTTTTTGTCTAGGAGCCCTTGAATTTTGGATAAGATAGAACTTAATTCAGCTGCTCCGGTGCCATAGGGGACTATGGCCCAGCCTACCTGGGTGTGGTTAGCATCTCTGGTGACTGATGGAGCAGCAGGGAAGGTATGGATGTGATCGTCCTGGATGGGATGGCACTCGTTGATACACTCTTTAAGGGAAGGTGTGGTCTGAAGCAGGTAGTTTCCCTTGGATACAGTCATCGAGCATGGCAAACTTGGAAAAGGAGCGGGTAGGGCATTAAAACAAACAAAAAAACAAAACCCAGATGGAAGTGGAGATGAGCCAAGCTCCCAGGATGCCTTAGAATCCACAACTGGCCCCATCAATACTGGAGTAAGTATGGGGGGGGGGAGTAGCTGATACACCCAGCGTGATGTGGGGCACTGGGGACAGGGCAGGTAAAAATGAGGACCAAGGGGACCAAAAAATAAAAACAAAAAGATTTGACTGGTTTCTTTTTAACAAGAAGAAATAAAATGGCTGAACAGGTTGTATTGTGGCCAGTAGGTTTCTGTTCAGCAGATGCTTATCTCGGTCCCTGCTGTTTCTCAGTTGTTTAGGTTTATAGGTGTTTACTAGGCTAACGGCCACAAGGGCCTTTTTAAGCCTAGCTATGCATCCCAATGCCCTTCTAGCCTGCCAATATAACAAAACAGTTATTCCCACAGTAAGTGTCCAGGTTGTTTTTAAAAATATCTAAAGTAGTGCTTGCTTTAATGTAATTTGGAAGTGTATTCCATGCATCAGTAACTCTTTCATAGAACAATTTGTATTGTTCTCATTCCTATAGAATATTCTAGATAGGCTGACTAACAGTTCTTTACTAATGCTTTTTGATAACCCCCCCCCAAACATTCCCAGAGGTACTTGCCTCTAAATGCCCTGTATACCTGAATAGGTTCTCCTCTTAAATATCTGCATTAGACACTGTACAAGTTCAGATATTTTACTATTTCATCATAATCGTAGGATTATAGGAGATTACTAGGCTACTGACTCAGAGGTCATTTGCATTTAGTGATGACTGCCCATGTCCCACAGTGTTGTGGGCTCTATCCTCAGTAAGAATTTATGGTGCCCCATCCACTCATCCAGATTCCTCTTGATCAGTGTTTTAGAGGTGCTCTGTTTTAAATGAATTAGCCTGTTCCAAAGATGCATCAGTCACTGGGAGATACATCTGTCCCTCCAGCATGTCCTATTTAAGTTGCAGGCCATATTTAGGTCCCGGGAATGGGTAACCCTAATCCCACTTGATTTATGGGTATGTAGCAAGTTCATTAGGTTTGGGTCTTGGATTGCTCTGTAGGCCAGGCATAAGTCTCCCCTAAGATGTCTATATGATACAGACTACAGTGACAGGGACTTTAGTCAGCCTGTGTAAACCACATGCTGGAGCCCCTAGATCTATTTTAGAAACTTCTGAGTTCTCTCTAATTTAACTGTTGAAATCCACGAATGCCCTTAATATATTTCTACTGTACTCCTTCCAGTTTACTCATGCTTGTTTTATTATAAGGTTTCCATTGTGGGTCTAATGTAACTAACATTTCTGATTTCCTAGGCCTTGCCTATCTTTTTATACAACCCATAGTTCTATAACTATCATTAACCAATTGGTTGGTATGATTAGACAAACTCAAAGCTGGATCTATCCCTATACTCAAGTCATAAAATGAATTTACAGTTTCAAGCACTGTACTATATTAAATATTCGTCTTTCAGTTTAGGTCTCACAAATCTCAGGTGCTTAGTTCTTGATGTATTTATCAGCATAATTTTCCGCCTGTGCCCAAATAGTCAATTTATTCAAATTCTTTTGCAGACATGCATTATCTGTCACACATGTAATCAGTTTACCCATTTTCAAATCATCTGCATACAGACTGTAGAACATCTCAGATGAAAAAGTTAGATCTGAAAGATACAATCTAAACAAGTATGGGTCTGGGACAAAGCCCTGTTGGATACCCAGACTAAACCTCAAACTTCACCTGTCCAATTGCTGTATGATACTTGCCATGGCTTATATATACTATATTATATAGGATATCAGTCCATTTTACCATGAGTACATCGATACCTAGTTGTTCTAATTTACTTAACACTGTTTATGTATAGCATTATCAAATGCTGAAGTTAAATCTGTATAATTACATCACAGCACAATTTTTCACTCATAGTTATTACTATATTGTAATACAATGCCATGTTACACATGGTAATAGATCTGTTTTCAGCATGTGATATTGATATATGGTTTCAAGTTCCAAGCTTTTCAATTTTGATTAAAATGTATCCAACATAAACTTCTCCATTATTTTCCTGATAAGAAAGTAAACTTATTCATCTGCATGACTCTGGTTTGCCATATTCCCCTTTCCCTTAAAGATCAGTTTAACATGTGCCTGTCTCCAATCATAATAAATCTCATCATATTTATACAACCTAGTAAATAACAGATATAATGTCACTGTAAACTCATGTCAAAGTATTCTCTGGTCATTATTACTAATTCCATCTCCTCCTTGAACTTTGTTTGGGCTGAGTTTTTTTTTTTGTAATATAATCTAATTTGATTTCAGTATCTGAGGTTACTTACTTACTTACTAGGACAATTTATTAGCCCCTTTGTGGCACCAAACTGCTCTGCATAAGATTTTGTAAATATATCTACTGTATAATCTGTTGGGTTTGAGAGCAAATTTTAGGATCTACACACAGTTTATCATTTTTTACATCTTTTCTCCTACCACATCTTATGTTTATATAAGATGGTTTTGTATTATGATCAATCCCTTCACATATATTTCCATCAACCTGACAAATACAACTTTCTAAAGTTACACATTCATAGAAATTGTTAGCATATAAAGATAACTTGACAGATCTTTTCTGAACACTTATCTTTCCATTTTATACTGATAAATACTGAACTTCTTTATGACAGACTGGAGCT
Source organism: Protopterus annectens (assembly GCF_019279795.1). Lineage (NCBI taxonomy): Eukaryota > Metazoa > Chordata > Ceratodontiformes > Protopteridae > Protopterus > Protopterus annectens. The sequence continues at coordinate 1,779,732,094 of NC_056726.1, read as the reverse complement.
AGCTTAACTTCAAGTTTGTACCTTTTTAAATTCAGCCACTGTTTTTGACTTCAAAGCCATCCTAAGAAGAGAAAAGTATCTATTAAAACAGCCACTCTAATACCATTGCACAACAGTAACCTGGGTATATATTGTGTCAGTGATTCCACTGTAGAGGATTCACCTCCTCTCCAAAGTGAACCATCCACATCCTGGACAGTTTTGCCTACTAAAAAGGAGACGTCTCTTGCACAGTCTTCTTAATCACGTCATCCTCCTCCTCAGTCCAAATGTGTTTCCCCATTGGCCATGACAACAGCGATGATGAATCCTTATCTTCAGGCTCCTCCACTGGGGGATGTGTCCTTGGAGAAAATCTTTAACATAATGAAAGAGCACTTCAGGTGAGGTGCAAAGGAGCTTTCAAACTCCCACAAACAGCATTTAGATCTGTTAGATGTCGAGGAATCTAAACTGTCATTGTTGGTGTACTTCAGACATTGTAGGATGCCATCTTAAAAAACTGATTCACAGCCTCTGAGACTCTGGAAACCAGAACCCCTTCTACCGGGTGAAGGACATTAGGTAATTAATTATACAAGAACCTGATGGTTGATCCTGTGCTGATCTTACTGGGTTTAGCCAAGGATCAACACAGTCACCAGCTAACAATGTGTTGCTCAGTTACAGAGAAAAGGAAAGATTTTGTTTCCTTGGGTAATATGGCTGTTAACAGCTATAGCTATGTAATGCATTACCAAGCAGACAATATAAAGCAAATTGAAGATAGATATGAGGAAATCCTTGATGCAGCCCCATTCAGAGCTTTTGAAGGCAACCATTAAAATTAAGCACTTTGTTAAATGCGGCTGAATAATTGTAGATACCTGTATTAGGACAGGGGCCTTGGTCCTGATTATCAGACAGCATACTTGTTTAAGATGTCTGCCATTGCCTAACAATGTCAGTAGATAGCGATGGTGTGAACCTCTAGGTAGAATAGCTGCTATTTGGTTCTCTCACAAGAAAGATAAAAAGTTGGAGGTAAAAGGAAAAACCAAACAGTAAAGCATAATTTTCATTCCACAGTACATAAAGTATGAATGTGGCCAAAGCAGTTTTGTGCTGAGTGGTTCAGACAGAAGAGGAGTTTTCAAAAGTGCCATTGGAGATGCGACAGAAGTCAGGAAGGGGTAGTGGGCTCTACCCAGTCAAGAGGGTGTCAGCAAGTACTAACTGCTCCCAGCCCCTTCCTCCTCACCCTTCCCAGTGAGGAGGATGGCTGTCTCATTTTAAGGTGTGGTAGCATGAGCTGACCATAACTTTCTGGCTGAGACTGAAGAAGCTCATAGATGCAGAATAAAACATTGTACTCAAAACCCTTCCACTCTTCACAGAGATACCTCCTGTTTCACCAGACCAGCTGATTCTAACAGGGCATATCTTAAGGATGATGCTCTCCACATTGGCCATAGAAACATCCTAGGTTATTTCAGATCCCCAGAGAAAGCACACCATGGCAACCCATGTCAGACCTTTCCAGAGTCCATCATGGTCACACTGGACATACAGGATATGTATTTACATATCCCCAAATACAGGGAGCACAGAAAATGCCTAAAAGTTGTAGCTGGAGTGAAATATTTCCAAGTCACTTCCCTTCTCTCTGGGTTGTTCACTGCTGCGATGGTATTCGAGTAATACATAGCTTTTTGCCCACATCAGGATCTAGGGCATCCACAGCTAAATGTATCTGAATGACTGCTTAATTCATGGAGAGTCTTAGGAAAGTTGACTAGTTTAAACTACACTATCCACTTACTCAGCAAACTGAGAAGAGATCAAGTGTAAGTCTAGCCTAATTTTTCTTATACAAAGTGCTTCCGGGAGGCATCCTGGACAGCAAGAGATGCTGACTTTCTCCCATAACAGGAGATTATAGATGTCACTTCCTCCTCCTCATCTCAGGCAGCCAGGCAGGCATTTATGACAGCTGGGAATATTCTAAAGGCTTTGAGCTACATATCCTCCTCCATCACTGTCCTTTGTCCAGGCTTCATGTGAGGAGAAAAGATAGTGGAATCTGATAAAAAAAAAAAAAACTTTTTTTACCAGTGCCTTCATTCTCTTCATGGGGAATTATAATTGTGGGCGCCCATGTTGGTAGCCAACCCAGTACCATCTGTGGAGCCAAAGGGATCCAAACACTGCAACTAGAGAAAAAAGTGCAAGGCCAAGTATATTAATATAACATTGATAGTAGCCATTCTTTCTGCTCGTTAAGTCTTCAGGGTGATCTTTAAACCATGAGTCTTCAGAGTGGTCACAGTTGTACAGTGATATGGTGCATTAACAAATAAGGGTGGAGACAGACACGCACACAGTTATCTCATACACAAGTAAGCTGTGATAACATAGGGACAGGTATCAAAGCAGAACCTTCACGTCAGAGAAAGGAATAGGGAATCCTAAGAGAAAGACCAGCACTGGTAGAGGTTAGAAGAAAGGATTAGGAAGGAGAGACCGGATAAACAATTCACAAAGTAGCAATGTAAGGATATATGTATGGCTTCAAAATATGCAGCAAAGTGTAGACGATTTAGGATCTTTGCTTGGAAGTGTTTACATATGTATTTCTATACTCCAAGCAGACTCCAAAGAATTTTTCCTCAGGTAGACTGTAAATGTTGGAGATATGATGGAGAAGAAAGAGGTAATTGGGAACATATTTTTTGGGAGTGTAATGAGTTGGCAGACTTTAAAAATTCCCCACAGAGTATTCTGTCAGAAATTCTGGGTGAGCAAATAAGTATAAGTAGGAAATGATTTTTTGAGTTGTGATAGAGAATCAGAATATCCTACAGATATGGAAAGGCCTTGCTGAGTTTAATTATGGTGGCTACCAGAAAAGCAATTACTAAGAAACGGAAATCAAAGTCGAAACCAACAACACAAAGTGGTGCATATAGTAACCAAGGTAAAAGACATGGCAGTGAGATCTTTAGAAAAGGGTAGGAACAAATTACACACAAAAAAAAAATGGAATTGTGGGAACAATGCATACAGAATAATGTTTGAAGGAAGAATGAGGTTTAAGGGAAGGCAGAAATTCAATGAGCTATGTAATGTTTGACTGACAGCGACTGTACTGAAGATTATGATGTTTGCAAATGAAAATATATCAATATAATTTGTTTTCATTTATATAAATGTATGATTGCCTGTGTCAGGTGGTCAAAAAAAAAAATCTTTACTGAATTGAAGACGTTTCTTTCTTCATCTCCAGGCCTGTTGTATGCATTCATTTCAGTTCAAACTTTCTAATCCTGAGAATGGTAGTTCAACCTGGAAATCTTCCACAAGCTGACATTCCATAGGACACCCTTGGACAGGCCTACTTACTTCACCTCTGAATCACCAGATCCTGACTTTCTGCACTGGATAGTCCAGAAAAGATCTCTAGCAATGGATGCATTCTCAGTAATTTGAAACAAAGGCCTTGTTTACATCTTGCTTCTTTTACCTCTGATTCCCAGGGTACTGCAGAGAGAAGGCAGGCCAAAGACAATATTTTTTCTTACTGTAGGTATTGAGCAGAGGGTCCACTACTCTTCCCCATCTTATACTGTCTTCTATCGCAACATCTAGGGGAACCTTGGTGCACCAAATCTAAAACCCTGAAAACTTGCAGCATACAGACTAGGATCCTTATGTCATATTGCGACTCCTTTCCATCAGACGTTTTGGAGATTATTAAGGAGACCTGAAAATCAAATATTGTAAAATCTTATGTAGCAAAATGGACATGATTTACCCTTTGATACTGATAGCATGGCATATAGCCTAACTTAGCATACGCACAACAAGCCCACCTATTTAGATGTCAAAAATCTATTTTGGTGAAGTAGTTTTGTGTGTATTAGTCAAGCTGCATCTTTCCGTTTGCTTACCTATGGAGCCCTATTTCATAGCTGTCCTCACTGTGAAGCAATATTTTAAGGAAGTATTGTATCTGAGGCCCTCAAGAAAACCAGTGTCTCCCATTGGGAGTTGAACCTTATTTCAGAATAACTGGCCATTTCTTCATTTGAGCCAGAAGGCTTAGAGTGCATTTGAAGTTCCTGTCTTGGGAGTTGCATGCCATGTATATTTTCAACAAAGGCAGGGTAAACCTTAGGACCAGTCTTCCCTTTTATGTTAAACGTGGTCTCAGAATTGTCACTAAATCAGACTATTCATCTCATGGTATTTTTATGTAAATCCCTAGAACAGAGGGCAAGAGATCCTGCACATCTTAAATGTGCACAGGCAACTAAAATACTACATTTAAAGAGCTAATGATTTCAAGTAACTAAACCAGCTTTTTGTCTGTTTTGTTCTATGTAATCAGGGGAGATAAATAAATGTCCAAATGAACCCTGTTTAAGTGACTGCCTGTATGTATTTATTTCTGCTTTGCAAGGCCAGATTAAGTCCTAGTCAACCAAGGCAGCAACTGCTATGGCTGCTTCTTTTCAGGATATTTTCTGCACAAAATGTTTTTGAGACAGCTTCATGGACATATATTCACACTTCTAGATATTGCAGATTGGACATGTGTTCTAGAAGCATTACATACACTTGCACATGTGCATGGAATGTGTGTTGTCCTTCTCTACGTCTGCATCCAGTGTTTGTACTACCAGTATTCGTTCCATGCATTATGTGTGATGTTGCAGCAGCGATCCATTTCTAACACTAGTATAATTGTGTGTGCATACTGGCCATTTTTTTTATTTGTATTTATTCATTTTAACTGGGTAAGCCTACTGGACACAATTGTTCCTTTTCTGGGTGACCTGGAAATAGTAGGCAAATGCTACTGGGAAGTATCAAACCCTTGTTTACAAGAAGCAGTTTAATGCTTGTGCTAACTGCTGGACCGTAGTTATTAAAATAGTAACATCATGGCAGCAATATAATCTGCTTCCGTCCATTCTGCTCTCTAGCTCTTGTGGTTCCAGCTGTATTTTAGGGAGGCTAACGTTTTCATATTGTGCACTGCTTCCACTTCCTACCTGGGAGCACCTACTGCTTGCCAGCTCCTGTTTCCCGTGTGCAGGAAAGTTTTTGGCCTAATTTGCAGGCTGACCAATCACACTTGTTGGTGATCATTTAATTCACAAAAAAATTGAGATAGCATTGGTGTTTCTCCTGATTATCCCATACATCCAACTCATGTTCATGGTGTGGGTAAGGCTAGCCCTGCACACTGGCTGCCTAAAAAGTTTAGAACTTGGACTGAATGGCCAAACATTTGCTTGCACTGTAATTCCCTCATTACATGTGACATTGCAGCTGAACTCCTACTACAGTTATGGTGAGTATGGTCACGTAACTATACTTTCCTTGCATTTCTCCAGAGATGTCCTAGATTCTCCCACTGATGTGTGTAGTTATCACTGTAAGATAAAATAACAATGTTAACATATTGTTTCATGGCAGACTTTTTTATTTTCACATTGTGTTGTGTTCTGTTTTTATAGATACTGGTCTTACTTTGAGGGATCCTTTAAGATGGACAAAAGTTGGAAGCTTCTCCCTGAGGGCATCTCTTCTAGGTAGTTCTCTTAATTTCCAGGTGTCTATGCTTGATGGGCTTCCAGTGGCCCATATATTTTCTGTAGGAGGTACACTTCAGATCATGATCAAAGTGTGAGTTTTAAGGAAAGTTTCCCATGTTTGATGTAGAAGACACTTAAACTCTTTAAGTGTCTCTGCAGTCAGATCACCAGCTAGGGCCTGCCACCTGCAGCAGTCCTGCATGTACAGCACCAGGGGGGATCACAGTGCCAAAGGCTACCACAAGTGCTGCAGATTTAACCTTCAACACCAGAAGTACTAGTTCTTAGAAATATGAGCTCTTTCTACATGGGAGCAAGATGACAGCATTGGAATGTAGTATCATAGTGTTCAGCAAGACGTCCTTTTGCAAATTCCCATGCAGTTGCAGAAGAAGAAGAAGAAGAGAAGGTGAGGGCATAAGAGGTCAGGTATTGGACAGAGTAAGATTCAATGAAATGTGCCTTGTTGGTGGCTTCTGTCTCTTTGTTGTCTGCAGGCTTTGCCTTCACCAGCAAAGGATCAAACCTACAGCTGTTGCTGCCTGATGACTGAGATCAAAGCCCTTTGGCTGCCCTTCTAAGAAGTCTGTACTGGGGTTTGAACACTGTGTGCCTGCCATCACCACGAAGTTTTTTGGAAGTTTTTTGAGACAGATTTCAGATAAAGATAATGGTGCTGAAACAGATGGAACTAGAGGAATATCCTTGGGGTCTTCAGAAAATTGTTGAAACAGGTGTCCATAATTCTGAGTGACACCATGTGTGGTTCCTGTGGAAGCAGATGTATGACTGTATGAAGACCCAGTATTTAGAACCTGCAGTGCCAAATATACCTGTTGCAGTGAAGTCAGGAGAGACAGAACATGTTGTACTCCCCCTACAAATATCTTTAATGTGAGGAAGAGACTGGCATAAAATCCCTTCCTCTTTCCAAAGAAGGGGCAGGCTGTACTGTGCCTTTGAAAACTGGAATTTGGAACTGCTCCAGGAGCTCTGAAATGTGACTAGCTGGTCTTTTAAAGGAGCTACTGATTTTGAAGCACCTAAGAACTTCTAGCTGTTGCCATTTTATGTCACACACAGAACCATATTGTCTTTGTTTCTGCTTTTCCAACCTGGAAAATTTCAGAAGACCAGCCTACTGTGGTCAGTAATTTTAGGTAGTTGGACTGATGCAGAATCTTCTGTAAAGTTATACTTCCAGGGGATTTAATACAGAGACCTGGAAGGAGAAAGATCTCCTGCTGTTTGGAAGCGTTGCCTTATGTCTGTGAGAAGGCCTTCTCTTGTGGTGCTGGCCTGTAGTAAAAGGGTAGGAAGAAGTGTTAGCTGAATGACTGTCATAAATGCTCTCCTTTATGGTCAACACCTGCTTCCTCTTCATCAGATCTTCAGTTATGTTCTGAGAGGCCTACCTGGTGAGGGAACCCTCATCCCAAAAGGGACATTCAGAGTAGCCCACCTCAGTTTTTCATCTGGTGAAGATGTTTACCAGGTTGCTGCCACAACTACATCATCATTACTATTGTCAAGTTATAGTAAGCACTGTGAAAGTCCACTGAGAAAGTTGACATAAAGTTGTTCTTAGCCATTTTTCTGAGAATTGGGGAGTTATTACAGTTTTTCCAGAGCCTTGTCCATCAGATAAGCAGTTGGGGTGGGTATCTCACAGATGTAATGTCGCAAAGTGGCAGAGGCAAAACTCCATTTGCCTCTATTTTTCATTTTGACTACTTATCTGGTGACATGTTAGCCAGTATTAGCTCATGGAAGAACCTGCCCTAGGATGCTGGGATAGACTGGGATAGAATGTCATGGTTTCTAAGGATCTGAAGAAGCAAGAGTATGGATACTTCTGGAATGTAAGGAGTGCATCCTCAAGGACAAGCTTCTGGGGAGGGATGACCCAGGGATTCTCTCCTTCGTTGTTTTTTTTTTTTTTTTTGAGGAGGGAGTTCATCATCTTCCTAAGTGTTTCTCCAAGCTAGAAGTGGAGGATAAGTAATTTTTTGTCTGTCTTAAAAAGAAGGACCTTCATTTCCTCAGATTCCCATGCCCAGGAGGAGCTAGAGAGATGGAAGTATATTCTCTTAGTAGCAGCTGCAGTGGCAAATAACCTGCATGCATGTAGCATGTCAGTTGCAAGATAAAAACTTGGCTAGGCTTGTAACGGCCCTACGGTCATTAGCCTAGTAACCTCCTATGTTCCCATGAAGAACAGGTACGTTCTTTGTGGGATGGGCAGTGGACCACCCCAGAATGAGGGAAAGATCCAAAATGGCCTATGCAAGACTTTGCAGTGATGTCAAGATGCATATTCTCTAAGGGCACATTCCATTCCATTCCCAGTTCAGGTTAATTGTGTCTCGCAAACTGCAGTGAGAATGTCCATCCTCTTGCCTTTGAGTCAAGGACTCTAGGGTGTCCAGGCAAATGCTGCCCAGGTTCAAATCCATCCTAAGATTACTTGTAAGGGGTGTCAAGGGCTAACATCACACAAGCAGGCCAGAGGCTTGAGTAGTATAAACATGGTAGATGACACTGAAACAGAGGCCCACCATTCCCACTGTGTTAGCTGAAGGTCTCTCTATTATTCCAATGACATTCTTCACTTGATGACTGGTCCAAGCGTGATCCTTTACTGGCTGAGGGATAGCTTGCAGCTGGTAAAAGAGTAGGGACACCATGATGTCAGACTGCTGAAGTAGGTTTATACCCCATTCCTTTAACTTGTCCTTCTTTTCTATCCCTGCATGTGATCATGCAAGCTACCCTCCACATTATCCATATGCTGCCTTCCCATACAGTCCACCATTTTATTTATATTGAAATGGACCTCAGGATTCTTATGTCTGCTGGCTAGATGGAATTCCTGGCACTTGCTGTAATCCTTCACATTATGCACCCCACCAGAGCAGTACAGGTAGCACAACTGCAGATCCTGCCTGGAGCTTTGATAGCCACAGGGACACCTAGATAGATTTTTTGGCATTGAATGCAGGAAACATTCCATGCTGTCCAAATTAGGAGTGAAAATGACAAGAAACATGTCTGAAGTATGTGGTTAAGTGTGTCGTCCTATATGATTTCATGGCATGTGCCAACAGGAGGCGCACATCTGCTCAAGTGCAAGAGGCCTACGACTGAAAAGATTCTGCCATATGGAGTCCTCGTGAAGAAGTTCCCAGCTGTTAACCATGGGAAATGGCCTCCTCAAAGGTCAGATGGTATGGTACATATTCACATTTCTGTTATTTGTAAATAATTTGCATTCTTGGATTTATTTCCAAAAAGTTATTTTTTATCATTTCCCCACCCCACCTCTATATGGCTTTTGTTGCAGATTTCCTCTCTTTCATTGGCTGTTGCTTAGACGTACTCAGTTTTTGTATCTTTGTGACAAAGAGCTCCTCAGCTTTGCAGACAGAAGGCACTCAGGGCAAGGTCTCAGAGCAGGATGATATTTTCTTTATTTGTATTGCTTCTTGGTAATCCCCATCCCTCTTCTTCAATACCTTGTTACAAGACATTCATGATTTTAGAGTTATATGCAACCCCCCCCCGCCACCCCAAGCATACCTCTCAAACTTTTAGAGCAAAAAATCTGGACAAAGCCATAAATAATGGGAGGATAAAGGCTCAAAAATAGGGAAACTTTTCAGTTATTGCTCTTACAAAGAAAGTTGATAGAGTAACAGGTATTGCATTAGCATGACTTTTCTGAAGGGTATGAAGTCTGAAACTCAAATACCTGTCGTTATTTTCTGACTTCAACCGTCAATGATTTACCATGGATTTGCCAGAAAACCACAATTTTTATGAGAAACTGAATAAAAATGAAAGGCAAAAATCTGACATTCTTTGAAAATCTGTACAGTTGAGAGCTATGCCTCCAAGTCCTTTTGTTAAACCCAGTCCCTCCTCCCTAATTGTGTGCTAGAACCACCAACTGCATTTTTTTAAACACTGAAATAAGTTTGCATAATCTCTCACTGATTCTATTTAGTCACCTCAAGAAAGAATAAAATGATCAGTGACATTGTCATCTCACTTGTGATTTAGATTAGGGTTGTTCTTGCAGATAGGCCCTTATAAAAGAAACATTTCTTCAATAAAAAAGTGCATTCTAGAATCTGATGGATTTGATTTTCTTTTCTGAATGCATTTTGTCTCTATGCTTTAAGCATTTTATTCCTCTTACTATTGGTTTTGAGGCCATTTGTTCCACTGTATTGGGTGTCGTCAGTACATAGTCAAGAGAAAGACAGAGGGGCTGTCATCCAAGCACTCTTGTAGGTGGTTTGAATCCTCACTGATATATCTGAAATGATGATATTTTTCGCAAGGCCCTAATCATTCCTAGTTTGGGAGCACCCATGTCATTGTTGGGCATCCAACTCCCTCTCTATCTGCTATAGTGTGGTGTGTGTGTGTGTGTGTGTGTGTGTGTGTGTGTGTGTGTGTGTGTGTGTGTGTTTGTGTCTGTGTGTTTCAAGCCAGGCACATATGAGGGCTAACGTCAGTGGCATGGGATCACCAAGGTTATATCTTCAGTTCTGCCGTTTCTGATGCAGCGCATGCTTACAATGGCATGGTGAATTGGTGACTATTGGCTGACCAAACCCATAATTCTGTCCACTAAGATGCGTAAGCCTGCATCAGCTTATCACTTCCCTCTTCCCACACCCAGCAGTTCTAATGCCCAAGTTGCTTTTTGAACTCTGGTCACTTGGTCATATGCAAGGTTTTATCCTGTAACACTGCTGTAGCAGTTTTTGATTGTTATAGTAATTAACCTTTCACTGTGCTAAGTAGCAGGATGCATTTAGCACTTATTAGGCCAATCAGAAAATGCATATTGTCTATCACATTATGCACTGATCGTGACTGAAGAACTGCAGATAGTTCTTTACCTCATTAGATGCAAAAATAATATTTTTCAAGTATCATTTCTAGTAAAAGTGAAACAGTTAAAACTTTTGGCATTATGTTGATTTCTCAGTCTGTTCAAGTATCTGGCATACGTGGTTGCTATGTGGGAACTGAACCACACAGGTTTTGTTTATGTATCTCCTACTGCTGTCCTTCTAGCCAGCCAGTCAGATTGATAATTGCTAAAAGAATTCTCTTCAGTGCTCTGGAAAAAAATGTGGAGGAGTTTAGCAGCTGTAGCAAAGCAGCATTTTCTTAACGCCCTTCATTTATAGGTGTGCGTGTGTGTGGAAGATGTAGGCCTAGGGAAAGCAGATGCTTGCCAGGTACTAATCCTGCAGGCAGAATGGAAGGCATATCAGCAGGAGACAGCATCTTTTTGGCCTTAAACAGACCATATTTTCTTGTGCGTGTGCGCGCGTGTGTGTGTGTGTGTGTGTGTGTGTGTGTGTGTGTGTGTGTGTGTGTGTGTACATGTCTTTGAGGCTTTTGCAGGGATTCTGATTTATGTCAGGCTGTCTTCCTTTGTCTTACTTACAAAGACACGCATTACTTTAAAACTTTAGTCCAGGATTGTTTCTTTGAGTGAATGGGGGGGGATTTTTTCTCATGTATTCTGGTGTCATCTTTGACCACAGATGTTTTGTTCATAGCGGGGATTCTTTTGGGATAAGAGTAGAGTTGTTGAATGTGTGTTTTTTTTGGAGAATGTGAGTGTTTTTTTTTTTCTTTCTTTCATTTTTTTCGTTTTGTCATCACCTTCAGCCTTGTGATCACCTAGCTGTAGCTCCACCACCCATTTCAGACCTGTTTGTTCATTCACTGCAAGAGGTGAGAGGTGCAGTGAGAAACAGTGCTGGCGCGCACCACAGGTGAGATGTCATTTAACAGTGCTGGCGCACTACAGGTGAGATGTCATTTAACAGTGCTGGCGCACTACAGGTGAGATGTAATTTAAGAGTGCTGGCACACTACAGGTGAAATGTCATTTAACAATGCTGGCGGACTACAGGTTGAGATGTCATTTAACAGTGCTGGCACGCCACAGGTGAGATGTCATTTAACAGTGCTGGTGCACTACAGGTGAGATGTCATTTAACAGTTTTGGCGCACTACAGGTGAGATGTCATTTAACAATGCTGGCGCACTACAGGTGAGATGTCATTTAACAGTGCTGGCGCACCACAGGTGAGATGTCATTTAACAGTGCTGGTGCACTACAGGTGAGATGTCATTTAACAGTTTTGGCGCACTACAGGTGAGATGTCATTTAACAATGCTGGCGCACTACAGGTGAGATGTCATTTAACAGTGCTGGCGCACCACAGGTGAGATGTCATTTAACAGTGCTGGCACACCACAGGTGAGATGTCATTTAACCGTGCTGGCGCACTACAGGTGAGATGTCATTTAACAGTGCTGGTGCACTACAGGTGAGATGTCATTTAACAGTGCTGGCGGACTACAGGTGAGATGTCATTTAACCGTGCTGGCGCACTACAGGTGAGATGTCATTTAACAGTGCTGGTGCACTACAGGTGAGATGTCATTTAACAGTGCTGGCGCACTACAGGTGAGATGTCATTTAACAGTGCTGGCGCACTACAGGTGAGATGTCATTTAACAGTGCTGGCGCACCACAGGTGAGATGTCATTTAACAGTGCTGGCACACCACAGGTGAGATGTCATTTAACCGTGCTGGCGCACTACAGGTGAGATGTCATTTAACAGTGCTGGTGCACTACAGGTGAGATGTCATTTAACAGTGCTGGCGCACTACAGGTGAGATGTCATTTAACAGTGCTGGCGCACCACAGGTGAGATGTCATTTAACAGTGCTGGTGCACTACAGGTGAGATGTCATTTAACAGTGCTGGCACACTACAGGTGAGATGTTATTTGCTAGGGCCTGTCTTCCCCAGAGGTGAAGTATGTAATTTCTGCAGATGATATGCTGCACGTGCTTTCTTTACAGCTTATCCCCATCATCCTAGATTGCTTAGTCCATTAACTAACTATGCAACACCTTGTTGCAGCCTTTCTATTCTTCACAGGTTGTACACCTGAAAAAGGACCAAGAAGCTTGAACACTACCCCTTCCGGCAAGGCAAGCTAGCCAGCATCACTCATTTCTACCTCCTCGCCTCTGTTTGACTGGTCTTATAGCACATATCTCTGTATTAAAATCTAGCTCAGCAGCAGTACATCTGCAAGTGGTGTGGCAGGGGCATCATTTAGTGGGGTAGACAGTGTGTGAGTGAATGAGAATCTGTTTTTTTTTCAATTCTTAATTGATAGTACTTGTATAAAAATAAGGTCTCTGAAGGAGTTGTCTAACCCATTTGATTCTCCTCAACCAGTTTTTGCAATTGCTGTTATTTTGTTGCCTTGGTTTTGCTTGTACCTTGTTTAATATTTTATGTCCGTCTTCAGTGACCCGAATCAAAATAACATTACTTGAGCAGCCGTGGGTAGAATTGGGTTTAAGCCCCCATACCCTAATGTAAGGGTCTTCACCCTCCTCCAGCTCCTTAGTTAATGTAACAATTTCCACCCTCATATAACCTGGAGGTAACTGCTGATCTGGTGAAAATATGAAGTGATAGATAACAATTCTTCATTTTTTTTTAAACTAGACACCGTTAAACTTGTGGTTTGTGGAACCCCTGAACCCAAAACGGCTGGCAAAGTGAGGCAAGAAAATGTTTAAACTTTGATTTAAATTGTGAATATCAAATATAGTTTTATTTTACAGCATTCTGCAGATCTTGTGAGAAAAGTAAGATACAAAATTTTTAATAGTTTTACATAGCCTAGGCTGCAGAACCTTTTCTGATATTATACATACACACACATATGTATATATATATATATATATATATATATATATATATATATATATATATATATATATAGTGTATGTTAGAGTGTTAGATTAGGGTCTTTCAAGTTCATACGGAACAGCAGGCAGTTCCACATTGAACAGAAGTGGCTCTGCTTTCTGATTGGCTCGTATGCCAGTATACGAGCCAATAAAAATTGCAAAGAAGAGTTTGTTTCGCCGGGATTTTAACCGGCAGTGCGGGACTCTGGATTGGGCTGCTGATCTCAGGACAGTCCCGTACAAATAGGGATGTCTGACAACCCTGCTGATGAGTAGCCAGTATAATACTGAGAAGAGGAACAAGGCTTTGAGACAGTCAGTGTGGTTTTTATGATTTAGACCCTTGATTTTTCTGGGTGAAAAAAGCAATGTAGTCTTTCAAGTTGTGTTAAGTGTTTGGATGGGTACATACTGATAAGCTGGGTGGCTACGCTGCTGTAGGCAACAAAATAACCAGTGAAAAACAAGTGAAATCTGAAGCCCAAGTGCTACAATTGTCCAAGACCTGCAGTAATTTGTCTGTCTCTAATGTAGCTGAAACCACCACATAAATCCAAGGTGCCCAAAACACCAGACCAAACAGATTATTCAAACAAGAAAGTAAAAGTTTAGATTTACTCAAATCAGAAAATAAAATGCATAAACAGTAACAGGGAATGCAGAAAGTAGCTCTAAATGGCATTGTTAATTTGGCAATTAAGTGCAGACACAAAGATTTACTTTCCTGGAGTGAGAAACCTGCAGAGACTAGGAGGACATACAAAATCTTTACAGTAATCGGAGGTCTGGTCATGACTGAATCTTGGATTCTGGAGTCGTCGTCATGCTGCTGATATAATGTTCCATCCACACACACACTTTTTTTTTCTCTGATTCACTTTGGTGAGAATAAGCAAGGTAGACATTTTGGACTGAAAGAGAGAGAGGACTGTTTTTGACCTGCAATTAGAAATAATTTTACAGAAAAGCATGCATGCGCACACACACATACATGTCATCAAAAGAAAGGAGGAGTGCATGAAAAAGTGGGAGATAGAAAAGATGAACCAGGCTAAGAAGTAATACTGTTTGGCTATAACAAATAAGAGGGCAGTTGCAATAGCAAAGAACAAGGCATGAGAGGCACTGTACCATTTTCTAGAAAGTGACTCAGCAGATGTCACAAAGAAACTATTATAGGTTTCAAGGCAAAGGTAGAAAGTTAAAGAAGGTATCGTCAGACACCTTTCAAAGGGGGATGCCAACAACATCCTGTTCACTAGTCCACAGGGCGTTAAAGGCAGATGGAAGGAGTACTTCAAGCAGCTTCGGTATGAAACTCCATAAAAGCTGTACTGCCACATACACAGCCTATGATGAAGGATGAAGATGAGCCCACCCTAGAAGAAGTAAGACCAGTACTAAGGAAAATGAAGTCAGTGAATGTAGCAGGCTCAGATGAGGTTAGAGCAGATATGATCAAGCTCTTGGATGAGTTAGAGGGGAGACATTGCTCCTAAGGGTTGTCATAGCAGTATGGAGAGAAAAGCGTATCCAAGACGACTGGAAAATAAGCATCCTAGTACCAGTGTACAAGACCAAATGGGATATTCACAACTTTAGGCAGTGTAAAGATATTAAACTCCTGTCACATTGCATGAAAGTGCTGGACAGGGTGACTGGTAAGTGAATATGCAGGATAGTAGAAAGTAAGATAGAAGATAAACAGTTCACATTTAAATGAAGATACAGCACAGCTGACCTTGATGTTTTCAGGGAGATAGTGGAAACGAAGCTAGAGATGAGGAAAGAGTGCAACTGAGCATTCATAGGATTTGGAGAAAGCATATGAAAAGGTCCCAAGAAAGCTGATTTGGGCAGTCCTGCAGTGGTTTGAATTCCCAGAAGCTGTGGTAGAATTAGTCCCAGTTATGTATAAGAACCCAGTGACACAAGTACAAACAGTGTTCAGACTTGCAGAGTGGTTTCCAATGGGAGTGGTGTGCATCAGGGTTTAGCTCTGAGCTCACTGCTCTTCATGCTAGTGATGGACTACACTAGCAAACTTGTCGGAGGGGACAAATCAACAAAGCAGCTGCACTCAGACGATGTGGCATTACAGGCAGGCTATGAGGAGGAACTTCAGCAAATAATGGAGGAATGGAATGCAAAACTGAAGGCAAATGGGATGAAATTGCGTATAGACAAGACATTTATTATGGCAGCAAATAATGGAGTAAATCGGAAGAAGCTGAATGTTGAGGTAGAAGGGAAAGTATTCGAACAGGTCAACAGCATCAAGTATCTGGGAGGGGTGGGTGGGAAGAAGGGAAGTCTGAATGAGGAGGTCAAAGCTAGAATCAGAGGGGCTGCAGCCAACAGGCACAGAAGAATGTCAAAGAAGCTGAAATGTAGGGTCTGTATCATATGTTTGAAGCTTTATAACTTCGAATGTTAAATAATCGAATTTAAATATTTGAAGTTATAAAACTTCAAACATATGTAAAAAAAAAAAAAAAAACCTAAAAGTAACTGTTGTAGGCAGGGTGGAAAGCCCGCCTGCACCCCCCACACCCCCCGCTCTTTAAATATACCAACTCTGAGGCTGTTGCCCCCCCCCCCGCTTAGTCAATTAAGTTCCCTTTCTTTTTTTTTTTTAATCATATGTTCGATGTTTGAAACTGCGAACATTTAAACTTGATTTAATGTTCAGAGTTTTCAAACTTCGAACATATGATATAGACCCTGAAATGTAAGGTGTACAGAGCAATGGTGTGACCCAATACTTTTGTATTATACAGAAACTTGGCAGTGTCTGCAGAAGACCTGAGGAAGCAAAAAATGATGGAGATGAAGTATCAGAGATAGGTGGTATGACATCAGAGCAGAAGCCTAAGTCGCCTTGGTTGCAGAGACTGTCAGGGAGAGCAGTTTATAGTGTTTGGGCATGTTCAGAGAAGCAGAAGACAGTTTGGTGAAGAGGATTTGGGAGGGATAGATTGAAAGCAAGAGGAAATGATGATGTCCAGCAAAAAGATGGATGGATTGCCTGAGAGAAGACTTGTGACAGACAGGCAAGTCTCTTAAAGAAGATAGGAGAATAGCACTGAATCGAGACAGGTGACAGTAGTGCATGCGGCACCTTGACCCCGTGTAGGACAATGGGAAAAGATGATGATGATGATGATTGCAGTTGTAGTGATAGAGAATGATGTAATTTTTTGTTATTTGTAGTATTAAACTTTCAGTTTAATATAAATGCATTACAGTTGAAGGTGAAACACCAAATCATTTTTGATTAATGTTATTTTAAATAAAATTCTTTTTGCATAGACTGTATTTGTTTTTCTTTACATAAAGCTACACTGGTTCATAGGAGGTTACTAGGCTAATGGCCCTAGGGCCCTTACAAGCCTATCCAAATTCAACCTGTGTTCCCAAGGGTGTCTGGTTCAAGCAGATGCTAAAATCAGCATCTATTGCCCCTTTCCAAGAGGGACATGGTTGGAACCCCTGGGGTGAATTTCCAGTTACCTATCCAGTCATCCAATTTGCGCTTAAATAGGGCCAATGAGGGGATTTGCTTAACATGACTAGGAAGCTTGCTCTGAAGGTGGGGCAACCTGTATGAGACAAATCTGTCTCTCCAACAAATTCTGTTGATGTCACATACTAGGTTAAGGTCTGTTGAGCGAGTGACCCGTGTGCTATTAGACTTGCGAATGTGCAGCATTTCCATCAAAGCTGGGTCAGAGATTGCTCTATAAGCAAGGCACAGGTTGACCAGAATGGTAGTGTTGGGACTGATGTATAAGCAAAGCACAGGCTGATCAGAATGGCAATGTTGGAGGTACTGATTTAATGACGTTACCTTTTATGAACATTACATTACAAAAAAAGAGTCTGCTGAAATGAAATAAAAGCAAGAATGAATGAATAAAACAAAATAAAAGTACAGGTGCATTTGCTTGTGTGTGTTAATATGTGGAATGTTCTATGGTAGTTCTGCCACAGCCTACTTTGTCTTGGTTGTTCATATCAAGTCACATGCTTCTGCTGCCATGAGCAGATGATATCAGTGATGTAACAGACATGTTGCTAACCTCATGTGCACTGCTATGTAGTTTGCATGTACCATACTGGAATTCTTTTGGTGCAGAAACCAGTGGCATAAAATCAGAACAAGAGTAAGCCTTGTGTTTTTTCTTTGCAAATACTGCTTTTCAAATTTCTTTGATTTATCATACATAGCAAGGGTTCTGCATGGGAAATCTTAGACAGGCAAGGAAGCAGCAGCTAAAACCTCTTGAGGTTTCTGTAAGGGAACTTCAGAGCCTCACGGTTAAAAGTCTTCAGTTATTCTTGAGCCTTTGAACATGATTCAGCTGTCTTGTTTTATATGACTCCTCGTGTAGTCTCTGTGTTGTAGCATAGGGAACTTTAGTGTTAACCATGTTGAGAAAAAGGTGCAAGCTCTGTTTATCAAGGCTGTATTGAGAACTGTCTCACAAAGAGGAAGGCTGGCAAGCATGGTAGGTGCATAGGCCAAGCAAACTATGACAAAACAAAAGAAGAGCCAGCACCTTGGGAGCGTTAGTGTTTATTGAGAAAACCAGACCGGTTTCAGCATATTGCTTTCATCAGTGGTACATAAAATAAGGCAGTATAAAGACTGCAATATATACTCTGTCTAATTAGAGATAAATGACATAATTTCCTAACTAATGAATATTCAGTCTGATACGAAATCATGAAAATAAAATACAATCAAAATGATAAAGGGTACAAATAACAATAAATGTGCACATTTCCAAACATGTTTTATCACCTGAAGAGGAATTATTATTGAATAAAGGTCTTGGTTTTATCCTGGGTTTTTGTGGATGAAAGCATTTTTGTCTCTGATATTTTGTCATTTTGCATAAAGTTAAATTTGAAATTGTATTTTGGCCAACAGGATCACTCTCAAAGATTGACTGAATTTGGTGTCTATAAATCCAATTTCAGTCCTCCTATGGACAAACATGTGGCCATTTTCCAACAGGCGGTCATCAAAGATTTGCATTATAAACTTAGTTCTTCACAGGTTCTCAGACACAATCTAACAAAGGCAGAACAAAAAGCTCTTACAGATGTTAGAGCAAACACTGATATTTCCATCTTACCAACAGGTAAGGGTGGTGGGGGGGGGGGTCATTATGGACTCCAGTTATTACTGGGCTGAGGGAAGTAGACAATTGTCTAACCCTCAGCATTACATGAACATGCCCACTGACCCCGTTCTGAATTTCAAAAAATAGATTGACAATTTTTTGCAGGAAGCGGTGGATCAGGGAATTATCAGTGATAAAATAAGACAACAATTAATGGTAATGGATCCGTGCAAACAATATCTATACCTATTGCCCAAAATTCACAAATCTTTGATTGCCCCACTGGGTAGACCTATTGTTTTGGGCATTGGCTCCCTTACGGAGCCATTATCAGCATTTCTGATGGAACATTTACTACCGCTATTGTCACATGTTACAGCCAGGCTGAAGGACACAACCGAGTTTCTACAAATTGTATCTGAGTCTGAATTAGAACCCCTCTGGTTTATGTGTACCCTGGATGTCAAATCACTTTACAGCAGCATCCCACACTGGGCAGGATTAACAGCGTTAGAATTTTGGCTAAACAAAGCCAGTATCTACAATTCAGGTTTCAATACATTGCTCATTTGCATGGCCGAACATGTCCTCACCAAAAACGTCTTCTATTTCAAAAATGAGTGTTACTGGCAAATACAAGGTACAGCAATGGGGGCATCTTTTGCCCCAATATATGCTGATTTATATATGGGATATGTCAAAGAACACATTATATACAATGAGTCACATAACCTGTACTTGCCAGAGATTGACATATGGAGATGTTTCTTGGATGACTGCTGGCTCATATGAAAAGGAGACGGTGTCTATTTGGAGGAATTCATTGAGTACATCAATGAAAACAAATGGGGGGCTGAGTTTACAGTGAATTTTCATAAAGATGAGATTCACTTTTTGGATGTTAACTTACAGCGCCAACCAGATAATACGTTACGCACCACTGTTTATCGAAAATATCCACAATACAACAGCCTATTACACGCCTCCAGTCTCCATCCCAAACACACTATTAATAATATTCCTAAATCTCAGTTTTTCCATATGAAGAGAATCTGTTCTTCACAGCAGGATTTGCCACAATCTCATCAAGACTTAGCCAACAGATTTCTAGCAAGTGGATATGGTGTACAGAATGTGAACTCGGCCATGCAATGGGCAATTAATCAATTCAGGGTTACCCTATTACAATACAAACACACATCCAGGATGGATAATAAGGATACCTTGAGAATGGTCACTACATTTGGCAAAAATACAGCCTTTTTGACTGATGTTATTAATAAACATTGGAACAATTTGAAGGCCAATGAAGAACTGGGTGACATTTTGGGGACAGATGCTCATATTCCTTCAGGCGGGGTAAAACCTTAGGGTCCCATTTCTCTCACTACAAGAAAACCATTCATCAGGATGTCATTTACCATCAAACTACATTAACTGGTTGGTTTTTACCCTTATGGACACTGCACTTTCTGTAAATATGTCTTTAAAACTAAATCCTTCACTAGCAAAAATACCGGGCAGCTGTATGATATGAATTTTTACACCAGTTGCATAACGGACTGGGTAATATATTTGGCCACCTGTACTTGTTAAGCCTTTTACGTGGGGCAAACTTCTAGACAATTTAGATGTAGAATGTCAGAACATTTAGGGGATATCAGGAATGCAAGGGCCACCAACGCTTTATACAGAGACTTACTTGTTCATCATACTGCTAAATTTACTTTTACAGTCATAGACAAAATATCAGGCAACAGATCTTTTAAAACAGGGTGGCATGGTATATTAATCATGAAGGAAAGGAAATGGGTTGTGAAATTAGGGGGTTTATTCCCACCAGGATTAAATGGCAAACTGTAGGGTTTTGTCAATATCTCCTTTCCATTCATGGGTCTTGATACAATTCATGGATTTACAAATCTCATTAGTTTGTTCAATTTCGAAAAGAAAGTTCAAAAGAATTTATTGCTATTTGTACCCTTTATCAGCTAGAGCGTCTTCTCCATGGAGACATGCGTGAATGGGCGTACCTTAGTTGAAGGTTGTGCGTCAGGCCTGGCAAGCCTGTATGTAAAAATCAACTGCCAATCATTAGCGGACCGGAGTTCTGCTGTGGCGACCCCTAACCGGGAAAAGCCGAAAGACACAAACAAAAACCCTTTATCACTTTGTATTTTATTTTCATGATTTAGTATCAGACTGAATATTCATTAGTTAGGAAATTATGTAATTTATCTCTAATTAGACAGAGTATATATTGCAGTCTTTATACTGCCTTATTTTATGTACCACTGATGAAAGCAATATGCTGAAATCGGTCTGGTTTTCTCGATAAACACTCACGCTCCCAAGGTGCGGGATCTTCTTTTGTTTTGTATTGAGAACTGTACCAGTTAAAGCACGGTGCTGCAGAGAAGACCACCTGGATAGTAAAGGTGAGAATTACCATTTCAGTTAAGAAAATGGTAATAATAATATCTCTTATAGATTATAAGGAGCCAAGAAGGACAAGAGGGGGTTGTGCATCTGAATAAACAATGCGGTACGCGGCAGAGATGAGTTAATACTTAAAGAATATTAACCAAAGAAGCAAAAAGGTATGTAATTAGTAGAACCTGTCCTATCACAGAACACTTCTGAATCCATATCTGAAACTGGAAAAGATAGACAGGGTTATGGAAAATGTGGAGGTTTGTACTGAGAATTCTGAAACGTATGGACAACATAATACAACAGTAGATACACAAGTAATAGGATCGTAGTTGCTGATCTGTTGTATGTGAATGGCAAGTCTGCCAGGGCTGGACATGAGTTGTCAGCCATATTTTAAGGAGCTAGATATCATTTAGCTCACAGAGTTGCATTCTTGAGCTGTGGCCTTTAGAGGGCAGCCTGGCTATTAAGGAGATTCATTCGGATAGTAGGCCCTTTGCTCGGTTCATGTTTTTTTCTTTCTTTAACCATCACTTTGCTAGCTTCTCCTTATTGTTTTGTCTCTTAGGACATGTTTTCTCAGAAGTTTTTGTAAATTCTTTAAAGAGATCCTGCTTCAAATTGTAAAGTTGTTTTTCAAAGCTGGTTAAAAATCAATGATGATTTCTGATAAAGTCACCTGCAAGTGCCCTTGTGGTTGTCAGATCCTTCCAAGGTTATTTACTTTTTTGTCTGCTCTTATGTATATTATGCTTCTTTCAAGAAAAAGACTATCAAGCAGCTTTAATAATTTCTTATTGTTTATTAATTATTACAAAAGGGCATTTCTTCTAGTCCTTTTTGTTCTTTAGTGTAGTGGAAAAGCTCAAGGTTAAAGTGATTTTTCTATAATTTGCAGCACAGCATGTGATGCGAACCTGCAGGACAGTACTTTTGCCTATCGGGAAGTGTTTTCGGCTTCCATTTGTGAAACAAAAACACTTAAAAACTAAGTATTTCCAAACACTGATGTCACTGAGTTTGAACAGCAAACTTTAACCTCAGTGGCATCAACAGATGAAAACCATCCGAGTTGTGTCCATAGGCTTTGATGGATGCAACCACTGTGCTTACGTGGAGGTACCGAAATAAAGTCTGTGGATCTACCACATTCTGTCCTAAGGTGATGCCATTGCAGGGTTGACTAAATTTATTTAGGGCAGGGTTTAATAAAAAAAAGTTTATAAAGCTTTTTTATTACCAAAAAAAAAAGAAACAGCTACAAAACAAAAGGAACGACAAGGTGAAAATACACACACACACACGCACATATATATATATATATATATATATATATATATATATATATATATATATATGGGTCTGCGTTGAATCAATGAAATTATGTTTCAACGAAACGTAATTTTGCAACCCCATTTTTCCAAAAGTGTATTAATTCGAAAACGCACTTTTGCGAAAAACCAAGTGAATGAAAAGCACAAAAAAAAAAAAAAAATGACAACACTAACCACATGTATGCAGGGGAAAAGCCTTCGTTGAAACGTAATTTCGATGGGTAAGGTAGATCCTTATATAGCGCATACACACACATTCACTCACACATATATGCACTCTGAAAAATCACTTTAATGGTAAAGATAAATATAAGGTGTCTCCTTTAAAAACAATAAACCTTAAAAACCTTAATAAAAATCAGGACGTTGGTGCTCTCTGAATCTTTTGAAGAGCATAGGCAAAATGTATATGGTCCAAATAAAAATAAATAAATATTAAAAAAAGTCAGGACTCTGGGCAGAAATGTTTAAGTACCTGAAATGATTCAAAAATCTAAATGGGCAGTAGTTTTAGGAAAATAAATATGGACAGCGGGACGCAGTTTATGTAAGACATGCATATTGTTTTCCTTGTACATTTATTCCAAATGGTGCAGTTTCGTTTTTCTAACAAAATTTTCTAGTTTAATTAGGAGGAGGTAGTTTTTCCATGGACCATCTGGATGTTCCTTTAGAACCACTGATGGAAAAATGACTGCTTGTCATTTGTGTATAAGGATATCCCCCAAAAGCAAAGACAGTAGTTACCTATTCAGAGATTGTAAACCTACTGGTTGGAAAAAAGAAGGTATTCGGCTACTCTTCGTCCTAGCAAGACATGATGAAAATTGTTGTCATGATGCCATTCTCAAAACCCAAATTTCCAGCTCTCAGAAAATGTTGGCTAATATTACACAAAAAAAAAATCAGAAAAATAACCTGCCAGTTACAGATACTGTTTACACTTGAGTGCAGGGCAAAAAGGGCAAAGCAGCATTACCCCTCTGAAATATATTGGACAGAACTATAAGGCTTCTAGAATCCAAGAGCAGGCACCTTTAAAAATGTGTTCCTGTTTCCTCTTCCTTCCCTTGCTTGCTGATCATTGGTTTCTTTCCAACAAAACATTCATTTGTGGCACCCAAGAATTAGGAACATTTTTATTCATTCGTTCGTAGTGGAGCACCTGAGGATGAGAGCCCTTAGAGGAGCCATAAGGGGGCATTTACAGTGATGCAGTGACTCCAAAACCACATGACAGCTGTAGGGTATAGCCACAGTACTGCCTCCCAAACATTCACACTTCCATGCATTCTGTGTCCCAGGTACTTAGTAAGCTGTCTGGCATGTGCAACCCTGGTAAGGCTCTTGTGCTGCCAGTTCTTGCTGTGCCACCCAACCTCTATTGGGTGTCAGTATAGCAACAAGCCCAGCTGCTTCCATTCCCCACCTCCTAGATGAAGGAGCCAGTGTTACTCACTTCCATTCTCACTAGCCAGCTCTCCTGTGCACTAGTCATTTATTGATCCCCGGTTGCCTTAATCACATTCAGGACTTTTCCTTTCTGGACAGTGGCACTGTCAGACAGCCCTTAAAATTTGAACTTACTTGTACAAAAAAAGGAATGAAAAAATCAACTTAAAATTACATTTTGCCAGGCCATATTTGGACATTATTCCAGGCATTTCCCTTCCTCTAGTGGACCACTTTGCAGTAGGCAACAACAGCTTGGAAAATGTAAGCTCAGTAGTTTGACTGAGATGAACCAAAACATTAAGGTTTAAGATAACTTTGCCTCACTGATAGAACCCACCTTGTCAAAGTAGGGGAAGCTTGGCAGTTGCCTCCACTTCTCTCCCATCCTGTCTATTGTTTAGGGGGACAGGTTCCAGATAAACTTAAAATGGCCATGGATGAGGACTAAAAGTTGAGTTTTGGGAGCTATTTTAATAGATGGCATAGAGATTGTAACCTTGCCTCTGCTGCAAACCATACAAGATGTTATACTTAAGCTGAAGAAACTAACCTGTTTGGTAAAACAGTCACTGGGTAACCATGTCCTTCATGTGGTTCCATATCAAGTTGTGAAAGGGTTGTTATTCTATATTCTTCACAATAGCAAACAGGATTATTTCATCTCATCTGTTAACTTTTGACTACTGAGTATATTTGTGCCAGTAAGAAAGTTTTGAATGCCATTCTTGCAAAATCTTAACCTTGTCATAAAGAAAGATCCCTGAATTATTACAGAGGATGTTGAGGATACATATTTCCATAACATAAGTAGAACAAGAGAAAATCTCTAGGATTCAAAGCAGATTCAAAACTGAGACAGACGTTAACCACAGTTTGGTGTCCACCCTTAGCACAGCACTTGTATCTAGATTTTGCAGAGCTGAGGCTGGAAAAGGTTACCTCTTATCGTCAGTACCCCCACAAGAAGTGATAATATTTTGGACTTGGGATTAACCAGCATGAGTAACCACTGCAGCATCCCTATAGTATCATCCTCCCTGGTAAGATCCGACGATAAAGCAGTCAGTTTCGAAGTCACCATCTCCCTCAACCCGCCTCTGGCTAGGATCAGACATAAAAACTTCTCCAAAGCTGATTGCAGTCTTCTGAGGGATGATATAAACAGCTTCACAGCCCCCTCCCCCTCTGTAGAACTGGCACCAATATCCAAAACTACACCAAAGCACTGTATGAGCATTTATATACATGCATGGAATCAGGAATACCCGGCAGTACTAAGTCATCCTCCGCAAGGAAAAGTAAACCTGTCTGGTGGACATGTGAAATAAATAAACTATAACAAAAGGAAAAAAACTGTTGTCCAATACCAAGAAGGAGCAGGTGCCCAATTGGAAGCAATGTCTCCTTAGCCTGAACAAGCAGATAAGAGCACTAGTGAAATCCTCCAAAGCAAACTTTGAGTCCAAATTGACCACATCTACTAGAGATAGTCATAAGGCCTTCTTCACATATGCCCGCAACCTCAAAGGAAGCACCCAGATCTGTTCAGAACTGGGGTCAAGGACACCACATGTACAAATCCTGCAGATATATCAAACTTGCTGGATGACAGATTCAGCGAAAGCTTTATCCCTCTGTCCCCCCATCAGTAAATCAGGACACCCCCAGTACCTGCCCCCTTCCCCTTGTATCTAGGGAACAGGCAATCACTGCTCTCCCAAAGACAAAAAATACAGCCTCCATGGGACCCGATAACATAACGGGCTACATCCTACATAAACTCAGGCAGGAACCTGCAGCACCATTAGGCACCTTATTCAACCAAAGCCTGAGTACTGGCTTCATCCCAGCTGAGTAGAGGACAGTGACTGTCATCCTTTTACATAAAGGCGGAGTGTACACTGATCCAGGAAATTATAGACCCATCAGCCTAACTAGCCTGATCTACAAGGCCATGGGATGGGTTATCATGGACCTCATTAACAAGGACATTGGCATCCTCCAAACACTCGATCCCACACAGTTTGGCTTCTTCAAGTGGAGGTCATGTCTGCTAAATTTGGTCAACTTCTTTGAGACAGTCACCCAAGCCATGGACAAGGGGAAGACTGTGCACACCGCCTTCCTTGACCTGGGCAAAGCCTTTGACACTATTCCCCACTCAGGCATAATAGATAAAATCTCTCAACTAGGCATCAATCCGTATGTTACCAGATGGGTAGCAAACTAGCTCACTGACAGAATAGGGGAAGCCACCTCAAGCAGTAGACCCGTAACAAGTGGCATACCCCACAGTTCAGTCTTGGAGCCTCTGTTATTTGGGATATACTTTTCTGATATGCAGGCCAAAACCAGTGGGCTATGGCATGACTGCACGTTGGGTGTTGTCATCAATTCCCCTAGTGATGTAGACATCCTCCAAGAGGGTCTCACTCAGATAAATGACTGGTGCCAGAAAAATGCATCATCATCCCCTTTGGGGAGAGTGACGTCCCCACAAATTATCACATTAATAACAACGTCCTAAGCACTCAGTCAGTAGTGAGGGATTTGGGCACTCAGATTGATAGCAACCTGATTTTTGACCACCATGTTGCTTCCATTGTATGGAAAGCTTTCTTCATAGCCCACCTCATAAGTAAGGGTATCTCATCCAGGGACAAGGAGATCATAACATCTCTGTATTCTTCCCTTATAAGGCCCATTATTGAGTACAACGGCCCTTTTGGCATGTACCTCACAAAGCACATGCAGCAGCTGGAGAGACCACAGAGCTCCACTAGGAGAATCCAGGGCCTCAAACATCTATCATACACAGATAGGCTAAAAGCCCTGTCCCTCAACTCAGTTTCATACAGACTCCTCAGAGGTGACCTTTGTCTGGCATACAAGGCGATCATGGACCCCACCTTGATGGGACTGCTGCATATCCACAAGTCAAGCTCCACTCGAAAAACTCGCACACGCGGCCTCAACTTGGTCTGTGAGATCAACAGGACTTGTTAGCGGGTAGATTTGTGCCGCAGAGACTCCCCCATGTACGGAATAGATTCCCTCTCCACGTCAAGCAGAGTACCTCTTTATCTCTTTTTAAGTATAACCCGGAGAACTGGATGGGAAACAGAAAATATACCCCTGGGATTCCACCCGTGTCCCTGCTGGACAGGGGCATCACGTGGTGACTTGTCTAAACATGGGCTAAACTCTTGGCTAGGCTTATAAGGGCCTCAGGGTCAATAGCCTAGTAACCTCCTATGATCCTATGAATGTCTAGCGGCAGCAGTAATAAGTCCTAATATACTGGGAACAGATGCAGAGCCCTCACAACAGTCTTGGCACGGCAGTTAAAAAAACAAAACACTTGGTACCTTTTTAGATATTCCATGTATTGGGAAACATGCTTAACTCAAGTATGTAAGAAAGTGTTCTGTCTGCAAGAACGAGTAAAGAAAATTCAGTAATGTCACACGTGGCACAAGAGAATCTCCCACAATAGGACAGTTCATAGTGTTTTGTGGTTCAGGTCACCTTGTATCATAACTGTTAGTGTTAAATGCTAGAATGTGCATGATGAAAACTCAGTGACTTCTTTTTAAAAGTGTAGAGTCAAGCAATAGATGTTGTCACTGTTCCCCATTGTAGCAGGAATCTCCTATTGTGGTTATGCAAACCACATCTGATTCATGATTTACCCTATCAACCAGACCAGGACCATAAAACACACATTAGATTATATGTGGGGCCCATTTGCAATCTGTTTTTGACTTAAAAAGTATCACATCAGCAACACTGGTATGAAGTTGATGACATTTATACCAAGATCATTCAGAGGAAGTCTTCAGCCAAGAACAGTCTGGTACAGAGAGAAGGAACAACATTGATATGATACCTCAACAAGTAGGAGAGGATTTGTGTTTATCCGTCAGGCAGTGAAGCACAGAATTGTGTAACTAGGCCTTACAAGAATTATTTGTCCCTAAAAGAGGACAGCAGAATTTATTGGCAGATTCCCTTTTCAGGGAGTTTATATCTGATGGACAGATGACAGCTGGACAGAGCAGTCTTTGTTCCACTGGTAAACACTTAAGAACCCACAGTTAAGACATGTTTACATCCCAAAGTAATGCTCATTTTCACCACATCAAAACACCACACCTGGATTGCCTAAAACACAAATAACTTCTGCTTTAGCTAAACTGGTGACCTGATATATGCCTTTCTGCCTTTCCATTCGTAGAGATATCTTGCTAAAATTCAGCTCAGGATATGCTTACATGAAGTCTCATAGCTCTCAAATGGCTGCGGCCTTTTGCTGGCTTTTAAGATTCTATTGCAGTTAGTGATATTTCCAACTCTTCTCTCCAAGGTTCATGGATCGTTTCTTCCTAATTGTTATACTTGATCTTGCAGACTGTGAAAAAATTTAGGTAGTAAACAAGAAATTTATGTGGCCTGATGAAACAGATTCTCTTTTTGGGTTCATTGGAAAGGTTTAAAGCACCAGATGTTCATTTTGTAACCTGTTGCATTACCTGGTCCCCATTTTACTTGGATTTAATTTGTTCTTCCATCAGAGTTGCATTGATTTGCCGTTTCTGGCTGTTATTATATACAATTGTCCATTAAAACTGACAAGACCTTGATGAAATGACTTGTATACTTGGAATTATTTCATTGCCCTCTGCCAGCAGGAGGAGTTGGTATTTTTTGTTACTGAAAAGATAATTCCCGGGATTCACTAATGCCTACACCAAGTGTACACCCTTCTGAGTGAACAGACAACACAGACATAACTCACACCTTCTTCCTCCTAATTTTAGTTTTCCTACTGATATTCTTGCAGCATTAAATATTGAGGGGAATTTATAAAGGTTACCACAAAGACTACATGTATATTTAGTGCAATCTTTCTGAGTGACTAGAAAGCATAAAAAATGTGATAAGAATGTTCTTGAATACATATCGAGTACACTTAGTTTAGGCCTTATAGATTCAATATGAGATCCATTTGAATAAACTTCTGTTGTAGGTCTTAAATTTCTTTTGTAACTTCTTTGGGAGCAGTTTCAGATTATGGATCCTTAAAAATGGAAGCTACTACTTTCTGCACTATGTCATTTGGACAAGGCTTTACTCAAAACCAATCCCTTGTTTGTACCTATCAACTTTTAACCTGAAATAGTTAACCCAGCTTGCATTATTTTGTTCCCTATGTAGAAGTCGAACAAGAAGCGAGACTGATACAGATCATAGGAGGTTATTAGGCTAATGGCCCTGAGGGATGGGAGGGTGGCCTAATGGTTAAGGTGTTTGCCTTACAAACACAAGGTGCAGGGTTTGAGTCTCACAAGGGATAATTGGCTAGGCTTAAAATGGCTCACAAGAGCAGTTAGCTTAGTACTAACCTATAACCTATAATCTAATCTAATCTACAAGCCTAGCCAAGATATCTCCAAAAAGAAACCTGAATCATCAGTTGTTGTCCATGTCAATGAGGGACACAGGTGGAACCCTTGGGATACATTTCTGGTTTCCAATCCACTCATTAAGGTTGCGCTTGAAGTGGGTTAGCAAAGTACTCTGACATGTATGGGAAGTCTATTCCAGAGACAGGGTATGACGATTGGGGAAAGATGGGTGAAGGCTACCAGCCTAGCCAAATAGAATTTAATACATAATTCTATCAACTGTATAAATAAATGTAAAATATAGGCTTGTGTTTTTAAATGTAAGAAAACTCTGAATATGTAAACTTCAAGATTGTTGCAACATTGCCATCTTCTGTAAGGAAAACCAAGCCAAGTATTTCAAATGTGTCTTTTTAAGTTGAAAAGATCTTATGAATCTCTTTAATGTTTTACAAGTTGGTTCCAGTGCGGCTGGATGAAGGTTTCATGCCCATTGTTTTAAGGCTAAAGTTTATGACTAGAATTTAGATGTGGAAGGTGCTTTATTGCTCTAGTTTCTGCTAGCGTGTATATGTGAAATGCCTTGTATCGTTGTAAGTTCTGAGCAGGTGTTAGATTGCTAAATAATGCAGTTTGTGGCCTGAAAACTCAGACCAGGTGTTAAAATGATGCAATATGAATACTGGGAAAACCTAAATGTCAAAAATTATGTAATTTGGGAAGGGCCTTAGAGACATGTTTGTTAGTAATGTTTAAATACTATTTCTCAGAAGAGACTGAAAGCATTTTGACTTTGGATATCCAACTTACCAGCACTCTGCCTTATGCTCACATGTAAGTTTTAGCACTGTGATTTCTTGTAGGAATAGTTAAATCTAGTAAAGATTAATTAGGTATTTTTCTTTAAAATCAGACCTGTCCTACTGTATTATTTTAAGTTTCTGTGTGATCTCTGAACTCTTAGATATCTCTGTGGCGTAGTAGTTTTGTCTTGTGTTTTAATTATTTATTATTAAATATTTTTAAAACGTTCTACCTGTGGCTGCTTTGTGTAGAGATAAGCTCTAGAGTACATTGCATATTTATAGAGGTTATTGTAATAGGCCACTCTAAAGTAAGCCTTGACTGTTAGTCATACTACCATTGGATAATAATATTGCACAGTAATAATTGGACACCCTTTTAAGGGGCTTTTAGTACCTGATATTATTAACTGGGTGGTGGCAGTAATTACTACTGTATAGTCTGGGTAAAGGGCCCCAGTTGGAGAATCTGTGTCAGCCTTTCCCAGGAGTGTCTGTAAGTTGTATAAATACTTATCTCAAAGTGTGTGTGTGTTGTGTCAGCTACTTGGCAGGGACACGAAGCACTGGTTGGACAGAGAGGGTACTGGAGGTTTTAGCTTGTCCAGTTAGGCTGAGACCTGGGCCCTATAACTGTGCCAGTGGGGATCTTATTGGGGACCTGGTGAGCAAGGGAGCAACCAGCCCCAGACTGACTGTGATCTCTGTATGCACTTAAGGGAAATTGTACTTTACTGTGTGTATTAGTTATCTTTTTCTCTTCTATGAGACGAACTCCCTGGTGTTAGTGGTGAGGGCTGAGGCTCCTTGATTGCTGGGCCACGGCACGGTCGTCACACAGGGCATTTTAAATGTCTACAGAAAACTAGAATATTGCATTGACAGAAAGATTCCTTAATAGTTTATCTTTTATGTAAAAAAGGCAGTTATTGCAGAACAAATCTTTGTAAAATGGCTTAATAGTTTATCTGTTATGTAAAAAAGGCACTTATTCCAGAACAAATCTTTGTAAAATGGCTATCTCATTGTTAGTGTTTATTTATTTATTGGCTTTGGTTTACTGGGGATATCTCAGTCAAGAGTAGTTTACTTCAGTTTATTTGTAATCCATAAAAGGTTGAGTGCTTTTGCCCACTCAAGGACTTCTTTGGAACACTGAAGAACACGTTTGTGTACACAATCACTGTCCCTCATAGGAGAGGTGGTAATGCAGAGAGGATGTCTTGGGATTGGGTATTAAGCTCATTATTCCACCTGTGGGTGGTAGCATTCATAGCACATGTGTGAGCACACTCTAGCAAGTGAAGAGCATTGTGGGCCACTGTGGTGATGCAGTTTGCTCATATTACAAACCCCCCCCCCCCCCCGGGGAGAGAGATGCTATGATACTAGCAAGAACAGAAAGCACAAATATCAACCCTTTTCAGACAGCCCTTGCCTATACTTCTTGTGCAATCCCAAGCGTGGAAGAATGAGTGGTGACTGTCGAATTAATGGGAGGTCTGATAGTTGACAAGCTGAGGGATGCAGCTTGATATTCTGTATTGGCAGTACCTGCTGGAATGCAGGTGTATCACTACAGCATGAGGAATGTAGCATGCCACTTGCTTAAGAGGTTGCACATGATCAGAAGATCACATGCACATGAGCAGAAGATCACATGCATGTCCAGAAGGCAGCTGTGGTGGAGCCCCAGGCTGTTGAGGGAGGTGAGGGTTGGAAAGTTTGCAGGATCTGCAGATTGGCCATCTCCATAACACCCAACTATTGCCTGCACCAGGGAGTAATGATGGGCCAGAGGGCTGTTTCTCTGATGGAGGAAATATTGGGTCTATTGGGTGCAGGAAAGGATCCACTAAGCCAGTTCCATGGACCTCACACATATAAAAAAATCAAATGTAAACATAGCCTGCATGCAAAAACTAACAGAAGTAATGATGAGTGGAGCATGTATAACATGCAGTTACCAAAAGCGTAGAAGAGAGCATTCAAAGAGTATGCACATGTACAATTATCACTCCAGTTCAATTAATAAACAGGACAAGTTGGCTTGTCTTTATAATGAACCTCAGAACTATGTGAACCATGATTTACTCACATTCCATTATACCTTATTTTATTAAAGGCTGCTCTGTTTTGTTAATTAGGTGTGTGAACTGCTCCACAAACCCTTTTTATCCACAACCCATGCCCAAAGATAACAATGTCTACAATCACGAGAAACATTAACAGTCAGAAAACACAGTGCTTAAAACCACTATTTTATGGGATGGGGGGGTACTGAAAAAAATAAGTACTACAAAGTCAGTACTAAGAGTCTACAGACATAAACTGTGTGAATAAGAAAGGTTAGCACAGGAGATGAAGTCTAAAACAATACGTGAACAGGAAAATCGAGAGTGTGTGATGATTTAAAGTACTGAAGGACACTATTAAAATAGTATAAGGGCATACTTCTTATGGTATACGGTACAAAAGACAGACTGCATGATTGTGAAACAAGCAAAGGAAAACAACCTTGCAAGAAATGTAAAGAAAGAAGACAGGGGAACTGAAGTATAGCTGTTTTAAAAAAAGTGTACATATTTGTCTGGACAATCTGGGCACTAATGTTTACTTTCCCAATGTAGCACAGCACCTCTTACTGTTTGTATGTTGTGTAAAAGTGACACTTGTGGTGTAGTTAAGCTAGCTGTAAAACTTGAACCACAAAAATACAAACAAAGCTGGTTAAAGTATCTATTTTTAAGTTTGTGTGTGTGGTGGTGGTGGGGGGGGGTTATACTCTGTACAGGTTTCACTAACCTCCTCCTCCATGTTCAAGCAAACCTTATACAAAGTGAGATTTCCAAGTGCATGGACATCCTCTGTCAGACACAGCAGTATGAATGGTTGTAATACAGCTACTAGCAAATTGCTCAAATTGTTGGCATGCCCTACATATAACAATAAACACACTCCATATTTTTTCCAAAAGGTACTCACTTGGGAGATGTGTCATTCTGTTATCAGTTGAAGTAGTATTGATGCAATGTATGTCAACTAACTGATGTAAACATCTTTTTTGAAGATGCCAGCCTTGCTCTAGATTTTTTTCATTAACCTATTCATAAGTTTTAACAGAAGTATGCCTTTTCAAGTTTATTTGCATAGTTTTGGTTAACTACGTAAGTGCTCATTAGACAGAACTGCCATTTTCAGGTTACTAAATAAGCATCACATGTTTATCAGTGCAAAGAACATAGCTAGAGGTTGCACAACTGTAACTCACAACCTAACACAATGTGCTACAGGGCCAAGCTTAAAAGAACCCATTGTGTCTTTAACTCCCTAAAACATTGCATTGTCACCTTAAAACAAAAGCGATCAAGTCCTAGAAAATACCACTGTTTTGTGGCATAGTCCTATTTCGGCATGGAACCTATCCCCATGAATGGGTCTATATCAGATCAGTGAAATGGCATTACAGCGAATGCTGTTTCACGACACGTAGACACCGAAACCCCATAACAGCAAAAGCTCAGGTCAGCGATTTTTTCCCCAGGGAAAAAAATTGCTTGCCTGAGCCATGACATTGCCCTTTACCCCACTGTAGTGCGATCTTGGACTTGGTATATTTAGTTTGGGGGTGGGGGGGTACAGCCCCCCACATTGGGGGGTGTGGAGTGCAAAGCCCCTCACTTTGCAATGTTTTAATTGGTTTGTTGTGTTGTGTTGGTCTACTGATTTTTTTTCATGGGAAAAAATCAGTGACCTGGGGTTTCAGTGTCGGTGAAACGGCATCTGCTGTAATGCCATTTTCGCTGAGCTAATATAGACCCCCCATGAATATATACAGAGCCACAGAAATTAAAGCTGTGTTAAGATGCTCACAAATCAAGTCAATTGTAACAGCAGTATTACATATCAAGTCAAGTCGATTGCATGTTTAGGTAAGTGCCTTTCCTGATGGGAAGTGTTGTTGCATGTTGCGGCTCCTAAGTGTTAAGGGGATGGGTTAGATTAATGCTGCCTGTTTATAAACTGCAGCTGTCATAGATGTGTTTGTCTCATTGGTACGAGAGGTGTGCTGCCCTCAGTTAGGGGGACACAGTTACTGCTGTTAAGATTGAATGGCAGTGGATGAACAGTGGCAACAGGAAAGCAGATATGTATGTAATGTTGTTGTCTTTTGGCTTTTCCCGGTTAGGGGACGCCACAGCGGAACTCCGGTCTGGTAATGATTGGCAGTAGATTTTCACGAACGTCAAGGTGCCAGCTCGACATTCAACCTTCAACGAAGGCACACCCATTTCTGCATATCTTTCGAATGCCCACCCAACCGCGGGGAGGACATGCAGACTCCACACAGAAGGCACTTCCCGCACTCCAGCCGAGAATCGAACGGGAGAACCTCTTTCTGTGAGGCAACAACACTACCGCTGCACCACCGTGGAAGTACTGCTGTGATAATTGACTTGAGTTTATATGTAATACTGCTGTGACAATCGACTTGATTTTATATGTAATACCTCCATGACAATTGACTTGATTTGTGAGTACCCTAACACAGCTTTAATTTCTGTGGCTCTGTATGTTTTCATGGGCATATAGGCTACATGTATATTTTCTTGCAGAAATCGGACTATGCCACAAAACAGTGATATTTTGTAGGACTTGATGTCTTGATGTTCTTCATTCCACATTGCTGCAGTCCTAACCATTGGTAGCGGTCAGTCGTCCAGTACCAAAGATATGGCTGATATATGGTCAGTTGTCAAGGCGCATTAGACTGACGTCAGGGAGGTCGCGGTATTTACTACGCGCGCATGACTGCTCATATATCCTGGGTCTTTTCATGGTCAGTTTCAGTTTGTGCAAAGTTGGCTTGGCAGTTCTGAAATTTAAAGTTTCAGACCGGAATTTTCAATCGTTGGACCTAATCTAGTTGGGAACTTTTTGGTTTTTTCTTTTCTTTTTTTTTTGGATGTCAGATGTCAGAAAAACTGAATATTGAATGGGAATTTGATACTCATATGATTACCATACTTGTGTATACCTTGTTTGTGTACTGACTCTTGTTTTGGCCTAGCATCTTGTTGTTGGATGCCGCCTGTGCTACTATTAGAAAAAGCAGACTTAAGAGAAGGCTAAGAGCTGTGTGGGGTTAGTGTAAATTTGTAATGGATGCTTTGAAATGCGCCGGCCGTCGAAGCGCAAAAGAAGGACAAAGCAAAGGACAAAGCAGCAAAGCAACAGTGCAAGAAGTTTTGGTTCTTAGGGAAGGCTCTTTGCCCAGAGGAGGTTTGTTTTGGGATTGGCTTTGGAGTCTCAGAGAGAGACTTTACTGTTACAGGATGGCCAGGGTCAGGGGTAGGGCCAGGGGGCTTCTAGAGTCTCCTTGCTAGGTTCTCTCTCTCTCCTAAGGTTAGCTGGGTCTTGAGAGTCTGCAGACTTCTTTGAGAGGTGGGCCAGGTTTGTAATGGGGGGCTTCAGCAAGTGGCAGTTCCCAGCTTAAGTTCTATGCCTCTAAAATGGAAGAGGATTTAGGAGCTATAGGTGATTACTGAGTTTGCCCCCTGATGCTGCTGCCCGGTGGAGGAGCCCGGGTGTGAGGAGTTTCAGAGTTTGGAGCAGTGAGTCTTCGTTTCTGGAGCTTGCCACTCTATCCTCCTCTGGAGCTTTTTTCTTTGAGTTGCATTCCATGAGGATCTTTCTCTGAGGAATTTTCTTTTCAGAGACTCTGCATTCCATGAGGGAATTTTTTTTTTGCATTTTTAATAGGAGGGGCCATCTATTAAGAGGCTTTGAATTCTTCTTAAGAATGATGTTTTTAGGGCCCCTAGAATTACCTTGCTATACCTCCTGTTTGTTAGATGGAAGAAGTTTTTGTTGCCCCTGGTTCCCTGCCTCCTTTTTTTGTTCCCTGCCCCCTGATTCTTTGCCTCCTGCCCAGGGGGCAAAAGATGGGTAAGGCCTTCAGGGCCCTGAATCCGTTCCAAATCATAAAGAGTAAAGGGCCTCTGTAGAAAAAGGAAAGAAAAAAAGGGCTGTCCTCAAAGGATAAGAAGGCAGGGCTTTTCCTCATGATAGAAGAAGAAAAGGCTTTGGATGCTCAGCTATATGGTGTTTCATGAATTGCTGCTCAGTCAATTTCACAAGCTTAAAGAGTTGCAAAATTGTTGGAATCTATGTGAAATCTAAGGAAGGTTGATCTGCAAAATTTGTGATTTGTTGCAGAAAGGTGTGTGGTGGCTGTGGTAAGGATGCAGGGTGGGCATTCATTGGTGCTGTCTGATGGGTGGCTGCCACTGGCTGCCACTGGTTGGATTCGGGATCACGGTTTAGTGAGGCATGTTAGCTTGGTTCGATGCTGGAGCTAGGATTTGGATGCCCTTTACAGTTTGGGCTCTGCTGTGTCTGTACAGTTCTGCAAATGGAGCACAGGGCTAAGTCTAAGCAGACTTTTAAAGTGGAGCAGATGCTGTTTAAAGAAGTTTAACAGTAAGTCTTTGGCTACATGGCAACATTAGAGGTTTAGATCTCAGTATCTAGGTAGGGTCTAACAGGGTAGGGGGGTCTAGTCAGGGTTAGGCCCAGCTCAGGGTCCTTTCAGTTCTCCCAGGGAGTTCTCCTGCCGGGCAGGTTGGCCGTCCTCAGAGAACAGCAGGCTTGGGAGGCCTTTTCAGCTGAAAAGAGACAATGCTGCCAATTTTCAAGACTGGGGAGTCCTTTCTAGGAGCACATTACTCTTGGAAAGAATTTAATCATGGCAGACAAGAAGATTTTGATATTTTTCACCACTTCTGGGTACAGGGTTTATTCACATGGTTTGCCCCTTTCATTCCATGCCAAGAGCAAATCCAAGCCACCTGAAAGAGGCTCACAAGCAAAGAGCAAATTAGGGCTTTCTGTAACTCTAAATAGCCAGTACCAGTATTCCCAAACAGTTAGACAACTAGGGAAGGGTTCAGTACTCCAGCAATTAGGAACACGGAACCCAATTTCACCAATCTGGATCCCTAACACTTTTCTACTCTGCTGAAGTTCCATCATTGGATTTCAAGCAAAAGCTTCATGGATGCTTTTCTAAATCTCAAGGATGGTAACTTCAGATGAACTTTACACCTTCTTGTATGAGATTAGTCATTATAGTAAGTCTAAGCTGCAGAAAGCATATCTATCATTCCTCTTATCAGTTCCTTGCATCTGGCTCCAGTGTTAGCTTTACTGCTCTGGCTTTCATTACAATCCACTTGGCTTTGCCATTAGCTTTATCTCTTCAGTCTAGAAGACTTCAAAATCCTTCACAGACAGTGAATATAGTGGCTGGCAGCTGAGCAGAAGGAAGATCTAAGCATTTGGAATATGTCATAGCAGTATTCTGGATGAGAATAAAATCTCTGATCGAATAATTGGACCCAGTCAAGTCAGTCTTCAGGATGTGTGCTTGGGTGTGAGACTGAATAAAAGCAGCCCAGTCTTCCTTCCAACAAGACCCTTCAAAAGAATCTTTCCAGTTACTTCCATCAACTATCTCTTCTTAGGGTGCTGCTTTAGTCAAGGACAGTCCTTCAAGCCTTAGGGTTCATGGTATCTTCTGGTGCTTCCAATGTATGATTTGGACAAGCAGGAAAACTCAAGGAAATCTCAAATCTAAATGACACAGCACAGCACTGGATTTTTTTACCATGATCATTCAAAATACCTTGCATTCAAAAAAATTTGTGGTGGGCTCAGAGGTGTCACCTGACCCTGGGACACTCATTGGTCAGCTCATCTAAACAGAGATTTTATGACAGAGCTTGGGGATATTACTTGGGAAGCTCATCTATATCAAGTGAGAGGCCATGTAGAAGTGGCAGTTTACATTAATGCATTTGCAGGACAACATCCAAGAGAGATGTTAGCAGTCCAGTTTGCATTAATGGTCAGGAAGGAGTTACTTCTTCCAGGGCAGGTGTTGATTCAATTCACAGAACAACAAGCAGATGTGCAATGACAACAAAGGGGGGGGGGAACATTATTCATCTAACTATGCAGGCAAGTAGCTTTTATGAGGGGAGATCAGGGCAGCAGACAACTAAAGCAGCAGGGCAAGGTGGCAGGCCACTTACACAGAACTCCTGGCAGATGTGTAGCCTTTACAAATCATGACAGTGTCATGGGGAACTCCAGATCAGATGTTTCAGATCTCCACTAAACCACCAGCTGCCAGAGTTGTTACAGCTGGGTTTCATCACACAGCTTGAAAGTGGATGCTCTTTCTCTCAGTTGGACAAATCTTCAAGTGTATGCTTTCTTCCACAGTGGATCTTCTCCCAATGTGTGCTCCTTTCCACCTCTGCCTCAAGCCAGGAAAGTCTTCCTAAAGGTCCATTATTTCAACTAAAGGTGGTACACCCTACTATGAGTTTTGGCCTGCCAGATTGGGGCTTTTACACTGATTCCACCTACCATGGCTGCCATGGCCTTTAACCCCTCCAGAAGTTCACTCTCTTCATCTAACAGCCTGTTATCTCAATGTCTTGCAAACATCTCAGGTCTCAAGCTTCACAACAAGAATCTGGCTCATAAACAAGCCAGAAGACCTCTTACTCAAGTAGGTGTCTTTCTCTTCAAGGGAGATTTTTTGGATGTAGGAAGCCAAATGATTTGGAGAAAGGCATTGAATTTTGGAGGTTCCAGAGTCTTATTGAGTGAAGCAGCAAAGAATTTGTTTGAGCTTCCAGCCTAATGATCTTACTCCTTTTTTTTCTTCAATATTATTTTTCTTCACCATTGCTGCATCCTCTAATGTTCATGCTGTATTCTTTTCAGGCAACATCATTTGTTGGCCACCATTCTTTCACGATCCTGGGTTCCCACCATTTGTTGGGAGGGGCACCTTACACCTTTTTGCTCATGGAGCTCTGCTAATATTGGAGAACTGTCTTTGAAGACTGCTTTTCATGGCTTCTACAACCTTGAAGCTCTTGTGCTATTGCTTTTTTTTTTGACTTGTAGGAGAAGAAATGTTTTTGTTAAAGGATTTTTCATCATTTTTAAATATTGCCTTTATGCCTAAAGTAGGGCTTATCATCACGCACTAATCCTTCCTTTAATTACACTAATTCTTTTCAGCACTTTTCAAAAATTCACTATTAAATACTTTGCTTACACTGCATGGTTTGCCCTAAAAATGTTTGCACCCAAATTATTATTTAAGATAGTTTGCAGAGATTTCAGCAAACAGTTTCTAAGCTTTTTCTACATTTCTAAGTATTTAGGCAGTTGCCCTATTGTTTAAGTCTTTTGGCTTTTTGCATTTCATCCTCAATTCTGTGTCTCAGCAAACTATTTGGGAGGATTGGCCCTTGTCTAAACATCTTCCACTTTCCCAACATGCTTCTTAGGGCATCATTGGGACAGGCCATCTTTTCCACTACTTCCAGCTGGGTGGCTTTCTCTTTCTTGGGGGGTTACTTTCTACTCAATTTCTCTAGGGCTTACTTGGCCACTAAGGCATTTTTCTCTCCATACGGGACTTGTAACTCATTTTTCTAAATCAGCTGGTTTTGCCACAGCTTCCTTTTTTCTTTATGATTTGGCCAGCCTCCTTACCTCTGCTGAATGTGGATACCTCCCAATTTTTAGGACTACAATAAACCTAGATGCAGGGAATGTGGGGGGGATGTGTTAGTACAGTTTTGTCCCTACCATAAATGTCCATGGGGGAGTGGGTGTTTTCCTGTGTGTTTGTTCTACCCTTGTGTATTGTTGTATATATTGTTGTGGGTTTTGGTATGGTCTTTGTGGTTTTTGTCTTTTGTTTTGGTCTGGACATATGGATGGTGGGTTTTTGGAAAACTGTTGGGATTGGCCGTCGGTCATGGGTCCCGACACCCTCGATATGAACGGTAGATTGAGGCTATGATCGCCGCCGTCGACATATCAGTTTGGCTGACGGGGACCGACATCTTTTATGGTGACAATGCAAGGTTTTAGGGAGTTAAAGACAGAGTGGGTTGTTTTAAGCTTGACCCTGTAGCACATTGTGTTAGGCTGTGAGTTTCAGTTGTGCAACCCCTAGTTGTGTTCTTTGCACTGATGAACATATGATGCTTATTTAGTAACCTGAAAATAGCAGTTCTGTCTAATGAGCACTTATGTAGTTAACAAAAACTATGCAAATGAACTCGGAAAGGCATAGTTCTGTTAAAATTATGAATAGGTAAATGAGGAAAATCTCGAGCAAGGCCGGTGTCTTCAAAAAGATATTTACTTCAGTTAGTTGACTTACATTTCATCAATACTATTTCAATTGATAACAGAATGACACATCTTCCAAGTGAGTACCTTTTGGAAAATGGAGTGTATTTATTGCTATGTAGGGCATTGAGGGTAGGGCAATTTGTTAGTAGCTGTGTTCCAAACATTCGTACTGCTTTGGCTGACAGAGGATGCACTTGGAAATCTCAGTTTGTGTAAGGTTTTCTTGAACATGGAGGAGGAGGTTAGTGAAACTTGTAACAGAGTATAACAGCTCCCCCCCCCCCGCCACACAAATTTAAAAAGAGATGCCTTAACCAGTTTTGTTTGTATTTTTGTTGTCGAAGTTTTACATCTGGCTTAACTGCACAACAAGTGTCACTTATACACAACATACAAACACAGTAAGTGGTGCTGTGCTACACTGGGAAAGTAAATGTTTGTGCCCAGATTGTCCAGACAAATATGTACACTTTTTTAAAATATCTGCACTTCATTTCCCGTCAACTTCTTAATTCTTTCTTTACATTTCTTGCAAGGCTGTTTTCCTTTGCTTGTTTTACAATCATGCATTATGTCTTTTCTAGCATATACCATAAGAAGTATTTCATTATACTATTTTAATAGCGTCTTTCAGTACCTTAAATCATCACTCACCCTTGTTTTCCTGTTCGTGTATGGTTTTAGACTTCATCTCTTGTGCTGACCTTTCTTATTCACACAGTTTGTTTGTAGACTCTTAGTACTGATTTTGTAGTACCCATAAAATAGTGGTTTTAAGCACTGTTTTTTCTGACTGTTAATGTTTCTCATGGTTGTAGACATTGTTACCTTTGGGCCTGGATTATGGATAAAAAGGGTCAGTGGAGCAGTTCACATAGCTACATACCTCTTAAGTGTACCTCATTACGAGGAACGTACCTCATTTGGGGTCTTAAAAAGTTCATGTTCCTCAAAGTTCCACATTGAAAGACACTGTCACACATTCAGTGTTAGGAATTTTTTTAATTGAAATCCATTGTAAATAGAAGTGAATCATATTAATTCATTAAAATATCTTTATAAGTAAAATCAGCTTATTTTAACCATCTTATGACCTTCCTAATTGAAGTTGTTAGTAAGCCATTAGTATGTGTTCCACATTTTGCCCATTTGTTCCACATTATGAGGGCTAGTGTTCCTCATTTTGGACATGGAAGGTTGAGAGCTATACATAGCTAGTTAACAAAACAGGTTAGCGTTTAATAAAATAAGGTATAATGGGATGTGAGTAAATCATGGTTCACATAGTTTTGAGGTTCATGGTAAAGACAAGCCCACATGTCCGGTTTATTAATTGAACTTGAGTGATATTTATTTAATATTTATCTTCTTAGCGAGTTTATAGTAAAATTTCCTCTCTCCTCATTGTGACACTGCTTCTGTGATTGAAGCAACTTTCTGGTCACTTTTTTGGGAGCCAGCTGTAAAGTTATTCAGTGCAAATTTCAGAATGGGCATTGACTTATTGGATGATTTCTGTTTGTTCACCAGGATAGTCATACTGAGCAGAAATTCATTTCAGGAATGCCCAGGAAGAAAACTTCAAAGATATTTCAACTGTGTGTATATATATATATATATATATATATATATATATATATATATATATATATATATATATATATATATGTATATATATAAACTTAAAATTGTGTACACAGTTGCATAATACAGTGTTTGTTTCTTTTGAAGACCAAATCATTTGCATTTAAAAATAGCACTAATAACTCAGACATTAAAATCAACAGTAAAAATATTAAGAGTGGGACCAAGGACTGAGCATTAGGATACAGCAGATGCTTTGGATATGGCCCCGGAGGTTACATCCTAAAATGATTTCTGGAGTAATTCTCACTGAAGTTGTCGCTGCGTCAGTCCAGAGTTTTTTTTTAGCTATTCCCAAGGTGAAATATTTCCTGAGCAGTAATGCAGGATGTGCTTACATTCATTGCTGCAGTGTTCTTACCATATGGGATTCCCTGCTGTAGAAACCTGATGTCCGGACAGTTTACCAAAGACTCCTGTTGCTTTATATGTATGCTAAATGCCATCCAAGTGTTCCTTGTGTACCATAGGGCATAAAGGTGATGTTCAGGCTTACAGTAGTCATAACTTCTTTGCTGCCAGTCCAAACATATCTCATCACCATTGATCTGTTTACCTGCATCCATTTTCTGCCAGTTGAATGCATTTTCATTCTCCAGTGACTACATATGCCTGTTTGCTGACTTCTTTGCAGTTGCAGGTAAGTGCCCCACTGGGGTTTTGTTTTTTCTTGTCTTGTTTTGTGCTCCTTGGGTTTAATGTCATCCAGGAAGGGTAAAGGCCAATGTGTAAGACAGATTCCCCATGAAGACTGTCACTTAAGTGTCTTTTTTTTGTCTAGGAGCTTCTCATAACCATACGTGTTGTTCAGTTTGTCAGGTGTTCGTCCTGAAAACCCT
The DNA here is from genome assembly GCF_019279795.1 of Protopterus annectens. NCBI lineage: Eukaryota > Metazoa > Chordata > Ceratodontiformes > Protopteridae > Protopterus > Protopterus annectens. Next base: position 1,779,689,411 of record NC_056726.1, on the reverse strand, counting down.
TCACAGTATACCTTCTTCCCTTTCCTTGTATCTTGAGGACCAATGTCTTTAGCTTCTTGCTAAAGATACAGTGGAAGGAATCTCCCACCCCAAGGGTCAGCTGTTAAGAAAGAAGGTGCAAAAGGTACGACCGGAAACTTCCGCTGTTCAGCCTCTGTTAGGTGTTTCTCCCAAGGTTGTTACAAACCTGGAGGCTCACCTGGCTGTGTTGTCAGATTTCTGTGCTGCGACCGTGTTGGAGGCCGGTGAGGATCCAGCTGGCAGCACATCCGAAGAGGCTCTGTAGGTGTCTGTCTCAGACGTTCGGTATGAACCACAGTTGATTTTTCTCCGAGGGGCCTAGGGGAGTTCCTCCATTTTTAGTTGGGGAAGAAGTTCCTACTACTGTTCTCTACTGTCGTCCTGGTCTGAGCCTTCTCAGTTTTTTGGAGGGGACGTTCCCTTAAAAAAGAAACACAAACTTAATTATGTTTCTTCTGCTCCTAGGGATCCACAAAGTGACTGGCAGGCCTTTACTCAGGGGCTGTTTACTGCTTTAATGTCCTTAAAGCCTCCTCAAGGGGTTTCGGTTCCTGTTTCTCTTTGGTCCTCTACTCCCCTTAAAAGGCCTAGAGAACAGGATTCTTCTGACGATTAGTCGGATTCTGATGATGAATCCCTGACTTACTCTACTCAGATTCCTTCTCCTTTGGACTATGGGTCAGAAGAGGAGGAATCTATTAGTCCTGATGTTCCTTTTAAGGAAATTTCCTTTGGGGACACACTCTCTAGGATGATGGATTTTTTTTTCTAAGTGAGATTGTGCTCAGGTCTCAGATATCTGTAAGAGGTACTATGAGTTGCTGCAGCTGGACTCTCCTAGGCCTGTGGCTATTCCTCCTGTTTCGGCTGTTTTTCTTTGATTCTCTGCCCCTTGCTCCTAAGAAACCTGGCAGGTTTTATAGGGTGCCTGAGGATTGTTATTTTTTATATAAATGTCCTGCTGATGGCCCCTCTGCAGTGTCTGTAGCCTCTGATAAGCCATCTCATTTGCTTCCTTCGTCCAAGTTATTGCCTTCTGACAAGGACAACAGACCTATGGAAAGGCTGGGTAAGAAGGTTTACAGTTGTTCTTCATGTTTCACTGTTGCAGTCATCACTTGTGGGTTATCCCTGCTGGGTAGCCCTCGGCCGGCCCGAATACGAGAGTAAGGGATGTCAGATCGTCAGGGCTATAAAAGAGGCAGACGACGCAATTACATCAGTCTTTCTTGCTGTGGAGGCAGAAGCAGTTTGTGAGTGTGTCGGCTGGCCATTGCCAGAGTGAGGGAGAAACCTACTAAAGCTAAGTGCCCCGTTGGGGAACCTTTTTCTTGCACTTAAACCAGTGTCTGAGAAAGTGAATAACGAGACTTCCATAATCTGTGTGCAACTTGTTTAGGAACCAAAAAGGCAATAAAAACGAAAAAAACTTGACACTGCACTTTATTGTGATAAAATAAAAAAAACATAATTTAAACAGTAGTTAAGTGCTTTCTTCCACAATAGGACTTCATCAGAACAACTAACCAGATCAATTAACTCATTAAATAGCAATAAGAAATCACATGACTATTCGTACAGTCTCTTAAAGTAGTAATACACTTAACATTCAAAAATGTATTTCTCTTTTTAAAAAATACTAATGTAAAAAATAATAAAATAATTATATGCATATAAAAATGTAAAAAGTAGAAATTTATCAGCAGTCCAGACTTTTAAGTTTCAAAACAGGAACAACAGAACAAGCTTTATTCAAACCAGGAAACACTTGCGTGTTCAAATACAGTTGCCACATAAGTTCCCGGACCAGTAAATGTTCTTCTATAATTCTACCCCTCACATCCCTTTGTAATTGTTCCACTATTGTATATTTAAAATAATGGGAAAGGGAAATTCTTAATATGCCTGTATAATGCATTAGACTCATTACACTTCTTTATATCCCCTCTCATGTTCATAAACTGTAACCTTCACTTTTCTTGATGTTTTATCTTCTGGCACCACAAAGTGTAAATTGCCCAATTAGTATCAGAGTTGTACCTACCCTTAACTTTGATCAATTGCCCATTCAGAGTGACTGAATCACCCGTTGAGATAAATTTACACATTGTACAATGTCCACATTTGGACATTGTTGTTTTTCTTTCGGCCTTTCACGGTTAGGGGTCGCCACAGCAGCACTCGGTCTGCTAATGATTGGCAATCGATTTTTACGGTGCCGAGGTGCCAGCCCGACGCCCAACCTTCAATGAAGGCATGCCCATTCACGCATGTCTTTTGAATGCCACTCGACTGCAGGGAGGACATGCAGACTCCACACATACTTTGCAACAGTAGAAAACAGACAGCTGACCAGGTTCTGCTCCAGTTCCACCCACAAGCTCCTTTCACTAGGGCAGCCTATTTGTGTACACTTTCCCTCCCTTGCCACTGATTCCCAGGATACTTCTGAAGTCAGGGAGGAAGGGCTAAGGCCTATCCTCATTGCCCCAAACTGGCCCAGACAGCACTGGTACCCCTTACTCCTCAGCCTGACCAAGGAGTTACCCATGAGCCTGACTCTCACAGCAAAGCTGCTAACCCAAGAAAAAGGGTTAGTATTGCATCCACATTTTTAAACTCTCAGCCTATCCGCATGGCTTATACCCCAGAGGCAGATGATAGGGCACCTTTGAGCAAGCAGGTTCTGAATATCATTAAGGAAGCCAGGAGGCCCAGCACCTGGAAATCCTATTCCACAAAATGAAAAAAATGTACTGCCTGGTGCCAAGGGTAAAAGCAGCACCCATGCCACTCTCACATTGGTTCTGGAATACCTGACGGAGCTCGTGCAGATGGGATTGTCATACTCCTCTATCAAAATACATACCTCAGCTATCTCTGCTCATTCCCCAACAGAGCAAACTATGTTCTCACATCCCTTGTTAAAACAATTCCTTAGAGGGGTGTCACACATCAGACCACCTAGAAGGCCACCCCCTCCAGCATGGGACCTGAACTTTGTCCTGGAAAAACTGACTTTGCCTCCTTTTGAACCAGCTGCCTCAGCAGAACTGAAGCAACTCTCTTGGAAGACTGCCTTCCTGCTGGCCATAACCTCAGCCAGGAGGGTTTTTGAGCTGGAGGCCCACATGACCATTGAACCCTTCGTTACTTTCCATGCAGATAGGGTGTCTCTTAGAATCAACCCCTCCTTTATGCCTAAGGTGGTCTCTGACATGACCCTTAATCAGGCTATTCATCTTTCTACTTTTTCCCCAAACCCACAAAATAAGGGGAAAAGGATTCTGCATACATTAGATGTGCACAGACAGCTTAAATACTTTCTGGATAGGACCAAGTCTTTCAGAAAGACTGACCAGCTCCTGGTCAGCTTTGCTGTGGAGGCAGAGGGAAAACCCATATCTAAGTAGACCATTTCTAAATGGATATCACACTGCATCCATTTCTGCTTCTCCTTTCATGGAAAGTAAGTAATGTCTTTCGGCTTTTCCCAGTTAGGGTGTCACCACAGTGGAACTCTGGTCCACTAATGATTGGCAGTGGGTTTTTACAGTACCGAGTTGGCAGCCCAACACTCAACCTTCAAGGAAAGCACACACCCATTCACGCTCGCACCTACCTGCATGTCTTTAACATCACTCGACCACGGGGAGGACATGCAGACTCCACACAGAAGGCGCTTCAGCCGAGAATCAAACGGGAAAACCTCTTGCTGTGAGGCACCAATGCTGTATGTATCCCAAATCAGTCAGAACCCCATTCTGCTAGGGCAGCATCAACTTCCACTGGCTTTCTTAGAGGCATTCCTACCAAGGATATTTTAGATGCTACCACCTGGACATCAATTCACACCTTTACCAAACACTACGAGCTGGCTATTTTCTCCAAATCCCACGCAGGCTTTGCTTCAGCAGTCCTGCAGGGCATGCTGGCTTCCACTTAAAGCAGTGCAAGCCTAGACTCCGGCTTCTTCCCGTTCTTCCTTCCTTCCTTCCTTCCACCCTACTTCTCAGCTTTGGGAATCTTCCCACAAGTGATGAGTGCAACAGTTAAACATGAAGAACATAGTACAGTTGTGTGCACTTACCATAAATGTAGATGTTCGAGTGTATTCACTGTTGCAGTCCTGTTTCCCTCCCACCTTGCCTCTCTTTATTTTCATCATAGTTAATGGGCTACACCAGGTTGGCCTTCTTCAGGCCTTTTTGGTCGGGCTCCTGTATGTTGGGGGCAGAAAAACTGATGTAATGTTATTGGCTGCCTCCTTTTATAGCTCTGACAGCCTGACACCAGTCTCAGGTGACCGCCAACTGGCGCAGGAGGGAAATCCTTTACTCTGGTATTCGGGCCGGCTGAGGGCTACCCAGCAGGGATAACTCACACGTGATGACTGCAACAGTGAATATACTCGAACATCTACATTTATGGTAAGTGTACATAACTGTACTTTCTGCTGCCCTAGCATTTAGGGCTATTAATTATCAAACCCATATGTCTAGGTATGTGTTGGCTCTTCTTTCTCAGGCCTGTCAACTTATTTCTTATTTTCCAGATTCTGTAAAACTTCTGTTCTTTCCTTCTAGGGACTTCCTCTCAAGTTGTTCGCATTCTATTAAATGTAGTTATGATGTGACAAATGCCTCTTCTAGGGCTGCTGTTTTTGTTTCAGTGATGAGGAGGTATTCTTTGCTTAGGCTTCAACCTATACCTGATGATATTAAGGCTAAGTTGATGGATGCTCCTCTGGATTCTAAGCTTTTGTTTGGGGAAGCTGCTTCTGGTTTGTTTAAGTCCCTTCAGGATGTGGGTAAGGCCTTACAGGAGCTTAAACATGTTTTTGTTTCTCCCCTGCTTAAATTTCAGAGAAACTACCCAGCTAAGCTTGCCTTTGTTCATAGGAAATCCCACCCTTTTACTAAAGGTAAGAAGAGTGGCAAACAGGCTTCTCCTGCTAAGGCTCCTTAGTTTTCAGGGACTCCAAAGCCTTCTTTTCCAGACAAATCAGGTACTGTGTAACTATCCATCCCTTCCCAGCCACATCTGTCTTTCTCTTCCTGTTTGGCTTCAGATCACTCAGGATTCTTGGGTTATGCCAATCATTTGTCAGGGATACTTCATGGTGTGGAAATCCTGTCCTCATTTTATGGGCATTCCTCAGCCTCCTCAGGAACAACTTCCTTTTTTCCCAGAGGTTCTTCAAAATCTCTTGATTAGTGTACTATTCAAGAGGTGCCTGTGTCCCACAGAGGAAAGGGTTCTACTCCAGAGTGTTTCTAGTGCCCAAGAAAGAGAGAGCATTTGGAGACCTCTTCTGGAACTCTCCCATCTGAATACTTTTCTAAAAGTGCCTTCCTTTTCGATGTTGTCCCTTCAGATTCTGTTTCCTGTCTTGCTCCCTCAGGCCTCTATGATTTCTCTGGATTTCAAGGATGCTTATCTCCAGTCCATCCTCTTTTCAGGAAGTTTTTGCATTTCTCTGTTCCTTCCTGGCATTTCAGTTCTCTGCTTTGCCATTTGATCTTTCTGCTGCCCAGGGGTGTTCACCAAATGCCCTGCTCTTGTGATTGCTTTTTGCAGGCTTCAAGGGATCCAAATATATCCTTACTTGGACAACCTGTTGATTCAGATGTCCTCTCCAGAGACCCTTTTGCAAAATCTTCATTTTTGCCGTTTTCCTTTTTCAGAGTCTGAGGTTCACTATAAATTTCAAAAAGTCTTCCCTGACTCCTTCACAGGATCAGGTATTTTTGGGTTGTAGGATTCAGATGGTGTCAATGCTGGCTTCCCTGCCCCCTCCAAAGGCCTTAACTCTCATTTCCTGCCTTTTTTTACCGCCAGGGAGTTTCTGAAAGCTCTGGATTTCACGGCATCCACCATTCTGATGCGCTTCTGGCTAAACTTCACATGAGAAAGTTAGAGTGGTTTCTGAAGTCAGTCTAGCTTCAACATGCCATCCTCTAGACTTTGTAGTTCCTCTTCTTCCATGTCTTAGACAGGAACTTCACTGGTGGATTCACCAATTGTCTCTGAATCCTGGGACTCCTTTTCATCCCCCTCTTCCCTCTTAAGAATTGTTCACAGATGCTTCAGACATGGGATGGTGGGCAACATTTGGCTCCCTAAAAGTTCAGGGGGTGTGGTTTCCTCTTCAGCAGAAGGAGCACATCAGTGTCAAAGAGATGAGAGCTCTCCTGCTGGCTCTTCAGGCATTTTATCATATTTTCTCTCTGGGGCCTCTCAAGGTGTTCACAGACAGTATCACAATGATGTGGTATATCAACAAACAGGGAGGAGTGAGATCTTGTCGTCTTTGCCGGTTTTCATCTCTAGTATGGGATCTTGCTGTCGCGTATCAAGTGAATCTCGGGCAGTTTATATCCCTTCCGGTCAGAACATTTTTGCAGACACTCTGAGCAGGTCATTAACTCGGTCTCACAAATGGATGCTTCACAGGGATGCGTTTCTAGACATTATGCACCAGTGGGTACTCCTCAAGTGGATCTTTTTACTTCCTCTCTGAACAGACAGCTTTCACTGTTTTGTGCCAGAATCCCAAGCCATGTGGTGTGGAAGGTGGATGCCCTGTCATTTTTTCAGAAGGGGTTGTTATGCATTCCCTCCCCTTCCTCTCATTCTGAAAGTCCTGTTCTAAATTCAAAAGGATGTTCTTAGAATCTTGTTGGTGACTCCCTTTTGGCCGCAACAGCACTGGTTCCCTCTTCTTATGCATCTAGTCAAGGGCAGTCATCACAGGTTACCTCACAGGGTGGATCTAATCACACATGACACGGGATCTCTTATCCATCCCCACCTGTCCATGCTTCAACTGAAACTGTGGGTGATAGGATTTTGATTCCTCATAGACACCTTTTTCTGAGGATATGCTGCAAGTCCCAGGAAACATACTACTAGGAAATCCTACTTATCCAAATGAAAGAGGTTTTCTATTTGGTGTCTCTGTTGTAACCTGGACCCTCTTACTGTCAATGTTCCTTTGGTTCTGTTTTATTTGTATGAGTTGCTCAATGCTGGTTTGGCCTATTCTTCTGTTAAGGCTACTTAATCTCTGCTTGTCTGCCTTTTTCCTCCTCCTTTATCTTCTAGGTTTGAGATGAAGCAATTTCTTAAAGGCATCCTTAATGTTAGACCTCCCAGGAAGCCTGCTACTCCTCCCTGGAATCTTAATTTTGTTTTGGAGTAGTTGTTTCAGGCTCCTTTTGAGCCTGCTGCTTCAGCTTTCTTGCAACATTGTTCCAGAAGATTGTTCTTTTGTTAGTTCTTTCTTCTGCCAGATGGGTGTCTCAGTTACAAGCCCTTATGGCTTGTCCTATGAGGTTAGAGTGCCCTTGCGCACTAACCCGTCTTTTATGCCTAGAGGGGTTAATGAGCTATCACTTAATCAGTCTATTAATCTACCTACTTTTTTCCCCTCTCCGCAATCTGACAGTGAGAAGATGCTACATACTTTGGACATGCATAGGCAATTCAGGTTTATTTGGATCAGACAAAGGCTATTAGAAAATCTGATCCGTTATTTGCTTGTTTTCATCCTTGATCTTTGGGACTTGCTGTATCCAAGCAAACTATTTCTTCTTGGATTTCTAAGGCTATTTTTTTTTGTTACACTTTTCATAACAAATGCCTTCCCTCTTCAGTCAAGGCTTATTCTATGAGAGCTGTGGCTTCTTCTGGTGCTTTTTTCAAAGGCTTGGATACTAATTCTGTTCTTGAAGCAGCTACCTAGACTTGTGTGCATACCTTTACCAAGCACTACAAGTTGGATGGAATCTCTAGAGCTAGGGCTGGTTTTGCTAGTGCTGTTCTTCATGGCTTTTAGGGGACTCTTCTGCTCCTTCCCCCTCCCCAGTTTCCTTTTGTGTTTTGTCACGCTCCCATATAGTAATGAATACTGCAGCAGTGAATGTAAGGACATAGTACAGTTGTGTCAAATCTTACCATAATGGTAGATGTCCTTGCCTTCACTGCTGCAGTATTCGCTCCCTCCCTCTTTCCCCCTAGTTCTTTGTCTTCCTGGATGTACAGATTACCTCTTGGATTCTTTGGATTGGTGTTCCTTCCGGGGCAATCAGTTCTGACTATGGTAGGCCTGAACATCACCTTTATGCCGTATGCTACGCAAGGAGCGTTTGGATGACGTTGAGCATACGTTAAAGCAACAGTAGTCTTTGGTAGACTGGCCGGACATCGGGCTTCCACAGCAGGGAATCCCATATGTTAAGAATACTGCAGCAATGAAGGGAAGGACATCTACCATTATGGTAAGATTTTACACAACTGTACTATTTCCTGAGTTGCGGGTCATTGTGAAATGAGCATAAATTACACTAATGTCCTATATCCTGAATTGAGGTCCTTTGTGAAGTACACAGAGGTTGCAGTAATGCATGATTTCCTGAGCTGAAGGCTGTTGTGACGTGCACAGAGATTGAAATAATACATGTTTTTCTGAGTTGAAGGCTATTGTGACATGCACAGAGATTGCAGTAATGCATGATTTCTGAGTTGAAGGCCATTATGAACTGTACCGAGATTACAGTTGTCATTATTTTCACTTGGGGTAGCATCTCACCACAGCGTTTGGATGGTGTAGTCAGTATGAACCCATCTCGACCCTGAAAGAGTAATCTGTTGTTTAGCCAGAATGAGTGGTGGCTATCTACCATTGAGGGGAATCCCTGCCTTGAGAATAGGTACACCATTTAACATTTCTCCACCTACAAGGTACACTAGTCCATTGACTTCTGTCATTCATAGTTGCAGGCTCTGCATCCTAAATCTGACGTGCTATAATGTTTTTGGTAAACTGCTACTCTGTATTTCTTTCTTTATATTTTTTTTTGACCAAGTAAGTCTTATTAAGCCTAGGGCCACTTTCTACTAACTACAGAAGTTTAGTTAGAACATTGAAGAAAACTCATTGTTCTTCATCAGAATGTGGTGTGGAATCTTTGTGCAGTTGCCACCAACTCTGATATGTGTTTACGATTTCATCCAAAGGGTGGTATGCAGTACTATGCTGTGTTCTTTGGAATGTGGATCCAGGTGGCTGGTGAGGGGCTAGAACCTACAGCCTTCTAATCTAAGACAAGAGTGCTTTATGCTGAGCCACCATTGGCAAGTATACTGCCTCAACCTTGTTTCACAAATTATTCTCTGACAGTCTTCAACATTAAATCAGAATCAGAACTTGCCTTGCTATGACAATATCCTATACTGCTTCTATTTTAGGAAGCAACCCTTCCTCTGTGTGTCCTAAGATATTGTTCGTGTTTCACTGTTGCAGTCATCACATTTGGGTTATCTGCCTGCAGGTAGCCCTCAGCTGGCGTGAATATCAGAGTCTTCGGATTTCTGCATCGGATGCTGTCGCTTCTTACATGACGTCAAGTCGTCAGGGGTATAAAACATGCAGTTGACACCATTACATCAGTTTTTCTTGCCGTGCCTGAAGCAAAAGCAGTTCGCAAGTGCCAGTCGGCCGACTCCTGAAATTTTCGTTTTCCAGTTTCAGACCTGAAGTCTTCAAAAAGATAAGTAGCCCATTGGGGATCCTTTTTTCTTGCTCTAACCGATGTAAAAAAAAATTAACAATTGTCTTGCCTGTGGAAAGCAAATACCTCATAGAGATTTTCATTCTTACTGCATCACCTGTTTAGGCCCAGACCATGACATCCCTCGTTGTCGGTTTTGTGCCTTGTTCAACGCCCGAACTATTCGTCGTCGGGCTATTTTTATAGCTAAATACTTTCGTTCTCAATCTCCGTACTCCAAAATGGCTTTGTTAAGCCATACGACTACCGATCTTCTGCACAAATATAAGGATAAAGACAGAGACAGACCACATAGGTCGAAAACGGCAAGAAAAACTGATGTAATGGCGTCGGCTGCATATTTTATACCCCTGACAACCTGATGTCATGGAAGAAGCAACAGCATTCGACGCAGAAATACGAAGACTCTGGTATTCAGGCCAACTGAGGGCTACCTGCAGACAGATAACCCAAATGTGATGACTGCAACAGTGAATACACTCGAACATATACATTTATGGTAAGTGTACACAACTGTACTGTCTTCCTGTGTTACTTGCATGCCATCTTCACAGTACTGTTTCATCCTTTACCTAACTGTAACTGTTTGCCTGTAGGTGTGTATATATCCATTGAGAGAAGCTGTATTTTTGCTGGAAATGTGCCACATTTCTATAAGAGAAGTCCAGCTGTCCAAACATTGAGAGAGAGAAATTCTCAGTTTTGAATTCACAAGAACATTTTAAGTGTATGTGTAGACTAGAGACCTGTGGTATAGAAACAGAATAGGCTCCCTAAAAATCAATAAAAAACAGAGAGAGAGAGGTGAGTGATTTTGAAAGTGGAAATAGTACATGCAGAATGAGATAAAGTAATTTTTTAGCCAGGTAATATCAGCAGGCACAAGCTTCTTTCCAGGTATGACCTAAGAGTTTACTGTCTGACTAAGTTACTTGCTCAGTAGACAAATGAAAACTACTGAGGGACTCAAACTCTAGACTGCAATGTACAGCTTGTTAGCCACTCATAGACTTAATCGTTTGTGCTACAGTGTCAGTTTTATGTCGGGTTTGGAGTTACTGACCATTGTCCGGAAAATTCCATTTTGCCAGATTCATAGGAGCTGCAAAAACGATTTGCAGTAGAATATTAAGGGTTGCAAAATAACACTAACCTCTTAATTTTGTACAAAAAAAATGTGTTTAATCCAGGGTCTGCAGTGCAATACATTTATATACGTGTTGAAGTGTGCTAACGGGGGGGGGGGTGTCTCAACTGCATTCTATGGCTACTCCCAAAAAAGATGGCACTGCTGCTGCTGCTTCGTCCTGGTGGTATAGTGTAGTGCCATACATAATTTTGTGATACAGATAGGCAACCAGCAGGAGTGAACTGAGGGAGGATTGTGTAGCTTAACTCATTGGCTGGCAGCAATAAAAATTCTGGTCTTGCTTCTGAGCTTTCTGTAGCAGTGTCTCTTTGAACTTTCCTGTTCTCTCTTTTCTCGCACAGCTGAGCCTTCCCTCCTACAGGCTTCTGGCACTGATGGCTATTGCGCTTTTCATTCTCAAGTAGAAAGCTGTGGAACAGGAAGGTCAGGCAGCAGAAATTGCAGTAACGTTCTTTAGAGATGCTGTCATTCTTTTCTTTTTGTTCTTGTAGTTTAGAACAAAGTAACTAGAAATTGCATACACATGTGCTGAATGCATGTACCCAAATGTGACATACATTGTGTATTCACTCTCACACACTGTGCATATGTTTTGTGTGTGTGTGTGTGTGTGTGAATACACACACACACACACACACACATATATATATATATATATATATAGAGAGAGAGAGATACATATACAAACACACAAACTGTGTGTGTTTGTTTATATGTATTCATGTGTGCACTATGGTAATACATGCACACACACACACACACACACACACCTGGCCTAAAGTGGACATGTAAACAGTAATAACGTAGGTGAGTAACCATACTGTGCCACCCTTTTGTTCCAAACTAGCAAATACGTTTTATGTGACTTCCATTTCTAGCTTTCTAGCCAAAAGAAAAAATTAAAAAACGTAAACATCCCAACAAATGGAGACTAAAATAATAGATCGTGGGTGTTCTTTCATGCTGTTTGTTGATTTATTTGTGACTGTTTGTGAAGAGGGCAGAATAGTGGAGAAAAGTCTGGTCCAATATAGCATTCCACAATTTGGTACATTACATTTGCTTATGTTCAGATATCTCTTGTGCTACAAAGACAGATAGGAAAGAAGTTAAAGCTAAATTTAGATTTCTGGATTTAACAGAGAACTACAAGTATTCCAGACAGTGACAAAGAATAAATCTAGCAGTATTGTGAAGCTGCCAGTAACACATTTGTGCAAAAGCCACTTGTGATAACCAGTCCACACGAGAGTCCTTCGCTGCTATGTGTCAGTGTAATAGGAGGGTTAAGAGATGGTCTTTTGTCTTTTAGATAAAAAATAGTGTTGGGTCCATTAGATACAGGTTAATATATTTGATGAAAAAGGAGTAAGGTATAAATTAAATGCTGCTATAAATGAAACATGACTAATGGCTACTAGCTGTTTGTATGCTGATCAGGTTAATTTCCTGTGATATTGTACCCAACCCAATTGTGTCTCAGACCACACAGTCTGTACATTTCTGTTTTCAGGATCTTGTCAGGAACGCTATATGGAGTATGAGGCTGAAGTATGAAAAAAAAAATGCAAGCTAGTTGTAGCGAATTAGTTGTCTGTTGCAAACAGTGGTTGATTATGTGATGTGGCACATACGTGATTTGGGATGGGACAGTGCTAGTTGTAGTAGGATATACTAAATGAACGTACAATATTCACAAGCTGCAGGTATGCATAATTTACTGTAGATGGGCATACACACTTTACTAGAGTTGCACAAGGTTATTCCTGTAAAGTTTCAAATTTCCTCTCCCCAACATAGATACCTAATTTTAAATTAAAAAAGCATTGGAGAAACTTATAGTTTGAAGGATGAAGCAAACTTGATGGGTGGTTACAATGTGAAAAAAAAAGCGAAAAAGCAAACAAAAACATGCAGTTGCTCTACTAGCTAGTTAAAATACACAACTTAATGCTAGTCAAGTAAGTCAACTGATAATAAATGACCCAAACTTAGCAATTTGCAAAAGTGCTTGAAACAGAAAGTAAGTTGAACTCTAAACATGGATTTTTATGTTCTGTTCAAGTGTCATACTTAAAGAACTTGTTATTTTCTATTTTAAATACTCTGCTAATTCTCAGTTTTGTTCTTTTGTTGTACTAGTGGTAGTTTTCTTTGTATATTTTGGCTACCTGATGGGCCAGTTGCTTGTTTTGCTTTGGTTACATTAAAATATAATAAAAAAGTGACTAAAAATACTGTTTCTGTTCGGTTTCCATATCTGCTGCCCCTGCCCCAAGAGACACACCCATAAACAGCTACCTAATTTTTTTTAATTGTTCTTATTTTGTCTTCTTCTTTTGTATTGTTTGCATATACACCTACCTAATGTTAAATTAAGTAAATGCTGGAAAGAGTTGTGGTTTGTAGGCTGTAATAAACATCACGGTGGAGATTACAGAAAAATCATGTCTCTTGATTACGGTCACAGATTTCCTTATATGTTGTGGGACTAAGAAATTAAATAGAAGTACATTGTTTTTTTTTTTTCTTATACCATAATTACAACAGAACTGAATATTAAATGTTTTGGTACCTTATCCAATTTTGCTTCGAGTGATATTTTTTGAGCTGCTTTTCATAGGTTGTTACCAAGTTTACAGCAATGGAGCGCATCAGGATCCTGTTTACATTTCAGGTGACTTGTTTTAAGCATTTGCATTGTAACTGTGCCATACATACTGTTTTACTATTTTGGGCAGTGAAATGGCAAATCATTACCTGGTATTAACTACCTGATTTGCAAAGACTAGCCTACCTGGAAACAGAAGTAATGATGTTTTGTAAAGGTTTCTGTAGGAATAGGTCATGACAGATTTGTTAATCCTAAAGTGTACAGCCATACTTTAGGTCTGTGTGTTATCATTGTTATGAATGTCGTTCCCATATTTGTCAAAGCTTCTCCCACTTAAGAGCTGCTTATTTCTGTTACTGTGAGGCAACTTGCCAGCACTTGTCCTGATCCCCAGTGAACTCGTGACACGTGGGACTCCTTTCTGGGAATTAAGCATGCTTATACCCTAGAAGTAGTTCCTCATCCTCCATGCAGACCCTGTTTGGGTCATCAGAGTTGGCAGGTCAGAAGACTCCAAACTAAAGCAAGAAAGTATTTGTGGAAAGGCTGCTTCAATAGTTAATCATGACTGACAGTATTTTTATTACAGGGCTACACTTAAAGCATGCGCAATGTTTTTCCAGAGGCCTTGTCCCTTGCTGTGTGGGTGGAGAGTTTAGGAAGGCCATTCAGTCTGCACATATTCTTTTTCCAGATGTGATTGGATAGTAAACATCCACAGAGTTTACTGAATTGATCCATTCACCGCAGAATATGCGTTGACATTTGCCCAGCAGTTTTTGCATTTAGTATTTTGTAGTATAACTGATGTGTGCATTTGGATTGCTACTGTTTGTCACCCACTTGTACTTCTGTGTAGTGTGTGAAATGTGGACATTTCTGTTGTCTCTGCCCTACTACTTGTGTAATGATGAAAGATTGCTGTCAGTCCCTGAGGAGACAGGAATGCTATTTACACAGCTAACCATAACAGTGAATTAAACCTCTGCATTCCATAGTTCTGCCTAATTACTGATTACAAGTTGTACAAGCACATTTGGCTATGCCACGGGTAACAGTTGAAGCTTATTGCAAGGATGGGAAATCTTTAAAAGTACTGTATGACAGTCTTGGATTTAGAATGGTTATTTCTCAAGACACAGGGGACAGCACGGCTAAAAAGTGGTACATTTGGCAACTTAAGAGCACCGCATTGGTTAAGGGGCTGTCTGAAGTAAGGGTGTTTCTCTGACTTGGGTTGTGATTTCTAAACACACATGGAATTTTTGTTTTCTTCAGTTTCTGGCAAAATGTATCTGAAGCTGAAGGTTGTTTGTCAGGGAAAAGAAACCTTTGTCTTGGAAAGGGTTGCATGTTTTGTTTAAAGTCTAAAGGCAGGAAGCATGAAGGCCAAGCTCTGAACCACAGACTGAAGAGGTTAAAGCAGTATTGGGCTCTTTCTGAAAACAAGACAATTAGTGACATCTCCCTGACAGCGCCAAACACAGCGGCCTGCAACTTCCTCCCCCCTTTCCAATTCAGCTGAGCTGTTTATTCTGAGACCTCTCAGGCAGAATTCTGACTGGAAAAGCTGGCTTTCCTCTGTGCCCTCTGACCTTCTGTTTCCTTGGAAACTGGATCCCATCTAAAACTGGTGTCAAGATTACTGATTCAGAATTTACAATATCTAAGCAAGCACAGTTGTATTCCTTAAAACATGTCCATGCATTTAAGCATGGTATGAACACCTTTAAAAGTTTGTGTGTCAGAACTCATGCTACCCATTCTGTGTGCATATACTAAGTTCACTGATACATTCATTGTCCGATGCCCAATTTAATATAGTCAGAGTTGCAAGGGAGTAATACCATATCCTGGCAGTCAGCATGCATAAGACAGAGAACCAATTCTAGATGGGATGCCAGTCCATTGCAGAACACACAGCATACCCACACATCACACATATACCTGTGGTCAGTGTGAGGATGTCAGAAGAAACTGGAGTTGCTGCCAAAAATACAAGTGAACACAAGGAACACATGCAAACCCATGTTTATTTATCTATGAAATAGGCATCCTTGATGTCCTTCTATATCACTGTTGTAGTATCCAAAACAAAAAGGATCTCCTGCCCAGGGCAGCCCGACGGTCAATCAGTATACAAAAGCCTAATGATTTGCATGTGCTGTAAGTCAGAATTATGCTGCCTGCACAGAATGTAGGGCATAAAAGGGACATAGAGATGCAACTACACAGAACTACTTTGCTACCAATCTGAACACTGCTATTGCTAGTTGGTCTGAATGCCTTGTTGCAGTACTGAATACTTAGCCACCAGATAAGTACCCCACTGGGGTTGTTATTTATTTATTTATTTAGTTAGTTATTTTACTTTTCTTGGTCTTGTATTTTATTTTTCTACCTAGAGTTCGTATCATTCAAGAAGGGGAAATGTGAGTGCGGGAGGCAGATTCCCCATAAGGATCATCATGAGCTGTGTCTTTTTCATTTGGGTGCTTCCTACGACCATACCTCTTGTGGTATCTGTAAGGCATTCGTGCCAAAGACACTCAGAAGCTGTTTGTCCACCCTGTCCCTTTATCTTGGCTAAACAGTTAACCCAGGGTACCATGGCAGAATCTTTTAACCCCAAGATACTCCTGTTGGGTAAGAAGGAGGCCAAGAAGTCTCAGACAGATTCTTTAGCTGTCCAGCCTCCACCAGACATCCCACTAGAAGCAGGTAATAGCTCTGTAGGTTGGCATGAATCCTTCCTTCCTCACATCTTCTAAGGCTTTGCATGCATGTGCTCTGGATGTCGAGGGACAACCGTGGTTGATTGTCTTGGAGGTTCCTAGAGGGATTCCACAGATATTGGTTAGGGAGGAGGTTACAGATTCTCTTACTGAATCTCGTCAAGGGTCAGAACCTCTGATATTTGTTAGGGCTGATGTCTCTTTCAAAAAAAGACAAAAACTGAAGCATGTTTCAGTCCATCATAAGGATCCTCAAAGGGAATGGAAGGAGTTTGCTAAGGGCTCATTTATGCCTTGATGGCCCTAAAGCCTCCTCATGGTGTTTCTGTACCTGCTCCTCGTTGGACCTCTACCCCTTCTAAACAGCTTAGGGAACTGGGTTCCTTGGATGAGGATTCAGTGACTGATGGGGGGGGGGGTCTTTGTCCTATTCCTCACAAATGCTTTCACCTTTGGCTTATGGTTCTGAAGAAGTGGAACCTGTTAGCCCAGAGTCTCCTTTTAAGGAATTGTCCTTTGGGGAGACAATTGCTAGGATGATGGAATTCTTTAAGTGGGATTCTTCTCAGGTGTCTGATATTCAGAGAAGATGTTATGAGTTGCCTCAGGTGGATACTCCTAAACCATCCTCAGTTCCTCCTGTGTTGGCTGCCTTGTTAAATACTTTCATTGCTGCTTCCAAGTCCCCTGATTGTCAGCCTCCTGCTCCTAAGAAACCTGATAATGTTCTATAAGGTTCCTGAGAATTTTCAGTTTTTTTATTTAAATATCCTTCTGCTGATCCTGCTGTGGTGTCAGTCTCCTCTGACAAACCTTCTAAGCTTTTGCCCTCTTCCAAACCTTTGCATTCTGATAAAGATAGGCAATGGTGAGGATTGGTAAGAAGGGTTATACTGCTCCTACTTTGGCCTTTAAGGCTGTTAATTACCTCACCCACATGACCAGGTATGTTCTGGCCTTTATTGCTCAGGATTGTCAGGTTATTTCTGACCTCCCTGATTCTGAAGGTAAATCCTCTGCCTTATCTTTTTTAGGTTCTGCCTCTCAAGTGTCTCGCCACTCTTTTAAGTATAGCTATGATACTGCTGATGCCTCTTATAGTGCTGCGGCTTTTGGCTCTGTCATAAAGTGTTATTCTTGGATTTGTCTTCCGTCTCTGCCTGAGGATATTAAGTTCAAGTTGTTGGACGCTCCTTTGGATAATAAACATCTTTTTGAGACTGCTTTTGCCAACATGTTTAAGTTTCTTTAAGAGAAAGGCAAAGCCTGTCAGGATCTTAAAACATATTTTTGTCTCTCCTATCCCTAAGTTCCAGAGGAATTATCTTTCTAAATCTGCCTTTGTTCACAGGTAACCCTGCCAGGCCTCTAAGGGCTGGAAGAGTGGGAGGCGGGCCTCCTCTGCTAGGGTTTTCTCAGATTTTAGTGGCCCAGAAATCTCCTTTATCTGATAAGCCTGCTTCCCTTTGACAGGTCCCCCCCTTTCAGACTAAGTTCCTTTGTCTCTTTGGCTTTCCCTATGTCTTTCAATTTGGCATCTCTTCATGTCAGACTGTTGAGTTCTTTCTATCATCTGTCAGGATTACTTCATGGAATGGAAGTCTCTTCTTCCCCTTTCAGGGATTCATTAGCCTCTTCTAGAGCAACTTCCTAATTTCCCAGAGGTTGTAGGGACCCTGGTGAACCAAGAGACCATTCAATCTGTCACCCCTTCCCAACTGGGAAATGTTTTTTATTCCTGGATGTTCCTGGTTCCTCAAAAGGAGAACACTTGAGCACGAAAATTACAGAACCAACTGATATTGCCAACATCCTGGCAGATAGGTTCAGTGCTAAGTTTACCCCCCCCCCCATCCTCTAAAGGGCCCATATCTATACAGGAAGAATGCAGAGTCCCTGTAATCACAACTACTACTAACCTATGCATGTCTGTCTGTAGAAATGAGAACTATGCAGGTAAAAGCTGCACTCTCTAAAGCCAAAAACATAGCATCCATGGGACCGGACAACATACCAGGCTGCGTTTTACACGAACTTCAGAACGAACTGGCTCCCCACTTAAGCACCATGTTCAATCATAGCCTCGCATCAGGCTTTGTGCCCACTGAATGGTGCACAGCAACAGTTAACCCACTCCACAAAGGGGGAGCCACCACTGATCCCTGGAACTGTCGACCTATTAGCCTGACGAGCCTGGTCTGCAAGGCCATGGAACGTATCATCATGGAACTCATAAACAAAGACATTGGTAACCTCTAAACTTTGGATCCCACCCAGTTCGGGTTTGTGAAAGGCAGATCATGCCTCCTGAACCTGATGACTTCTTTGACGCAGTCACCAAAGTCGTAGATGAGGGTAAGATGGTTCACACAGCCTATCCTGACCTCGCCAAGGCTTTCGACACCATCCCCCATTCTGGAATTAGAGCTAAACTCACTAAGCTAGATATAAATCCCTACGTCACAAGATGGGTTGCCAACTGGCTCACTGACAGAACCCACACTGTAAAAGTTGCAGACTCCAAATCTGACCTCAAAGCAGTGACAAGTGGAGTACCACAGGGTTCTGTCCTGGGACCTCTCCTGTTTGGTATCTACTTCTCTGAAGTACAGGCTAACACAGAAGGCGTCTGGCTAATGAAGTTTGCAGATGACTGCAAACTAAGAGCCATAGTCAAGTCCCCAAATGATGTGGACATCCTACAGAAAGGCCTCACTGAGACAGATGCCTGGTGTCAGAGCCATGGCCTCAAGCTCAATGTCAAAAAGTGCAGTCATCCCCTTTGGTAAAAACTCTGTACCCATGAACTACCACATAGGCAGCAATCTACTTAACACGAAATGCGTGACAAGAGACCTTGGGACCCAGGTGGACAGTAGTCTCTCCTTTGATAGTTACATCGCCACAGTAGCCAGGAAGTCTTTCTACGTGGCACACCTCATATAAAAGGGTTCTCATCCAGGAAAAAAGAGGTCATTGTTCCCCTCTACTCGACACTCATTAGACCCATTATAGAGTACAATTCCCCTTTTGCAATGTACCTCGCAAGACATCTGCAGCAGCTGGAAAGGCCACAGAAGTACCTCACAAAGAGGATTACTGGCTTCAAACAAATGCCCTACACTGACCGCCTCAAAAAACCCCAGCTTTACTCCGTAGCATATCGCCTACTCCGAGGTGATCTCTACCTAACATATAAAGCTATGTCAAACCCAGAGCTGTTGGACATGCTACACCTAAAGAAATCCCAATCCCTCCGAGCTACATGCTCTAGGGACCGAAACCTTGTCACCACAATAAACAGGACATGCTGGAGGGATAGATTCCTGTCCCAGAGACTTCCCATACTCTGGAACAGGCTACGCATCTATGTCAAGCAAAGTTCTTCATTAGCACTCTTCAAGAAAATTCTTGATGAGTGGATGGGAAATAGGAAATACACCCTGGGGATCACTTCTGTGTCTCTGCTCGACAGTGGCACAAGAAAATAACTTTCTTGGGTGGCGTAAGCCAGGGAACCTTGTTGGCTAGGCTTACGTAGGCCCTTGGGCTGATAGCCTAGTACCTACCTATGAACCTGTTCTGGATTTCACCCACTCCAACACCTTTCTCAAGGTCCCTTCTTTTTCAGATGCTTACTCTTCAAACCCTTTTTCTTCTTTTATTACCCCAGGCTTTTCTGGTGTCCTTGGATCTGAAAGATGCTTACATTCATGAATTCATCCTCTTTTAAGGAAGTTTCTTCCTTTCATTTTCAGTTCTCTGCTTTGTCCTTTGGACTCTGTACTGCCCAGGGGTATTCACAAAATGACTAGCTCTCCTGTGATTGCTTTCTGCAGGTTCCAAGGCATTCAGATTTGTCCTTATCTAGATGACCTGTTGCTTCAGGCACCTTCTCCCAGTCTCCTGTTATAGGATCTGGAAGTTCATCATCTCTCTTCTTCAAAGTCTGGGGTTTGCTGTCAAATTCCAAATGTCCATCCTGACTTCCTCTCAGGATCATGTGTATCTGGGATGCAGGAATTCACTGACAGTGCTGGCCTCTCTTCCACCTCCAAATGCCTTGTCATTGACAGCCTTCTTTCAGTCTCTTCTTTTTCTGATTGCATTGCCAATCAGAGAGTTTCTTCATTCCTTGGGATTCATGGCCTCTTCTATTACAATGCTTCTTGCCAAACTGCATATATGAAAGCTTCAGTGGTACCTCAGGTCAATTTGGCTGCAGCATTGTCACCCTCTGGATTTCAGTGTACCTCTCCTTCCTTATTTAAAGAAGGAATTTGAGTGGCGGATTCAACAGTTTGATCTCAACCCAAGCCGGCCCTTTCAGTCTCTAGTACCTTCTCAAGACCTGTTCACCAATGCCACAGACATGGAGTGAGGGGATTCTTTTGGTCACCTGAAAGTTCAAGGTCTCTGGCCTCCCTATCAGCAGTCAGACCATATCAACATGTTCTCTCCAGGCCCCTTGAAGGTGTACACAGACAACACTGTATTGATGTGGTATGTCAACAAGCAGGGAGGCACAACTTCATACCTCCTCTGCAGGATGGCTCTTCAGGCTTGGGAGGCATCTCTCAGTTATTATTTCACTCTTCAGGCAGTATGTATTCCTTCAGAGCACAATCTAGTGGCACACTCTCTGAGCAGTTCCAAAACACAGGCTCATGAATGGATACTTTACAGAGACATGTTTCTGGACATTGTCCATTGGTGGGTATTCCTCGGGTAGATCTTTTTGCCTCCCCTTTGAACAGGCAGCTTCCTCTCTTATGTTCCTTAGTGCCATGCCATCTGGTATGGAAGACAGATGCCCTTTCTTTTCCTTGGAAGGGGGTGTTTCCTTGTGCTTTCCCCTCCTCTACCTCTACATCTAAGAGTCCTGCAGAAGATACAGCTGTACTGCCCAAATGTCTCGATAGTGACTCCCTTTTGGTCAAAACAGCACTGGTTACCCCTCTTAATGCATCTGTCCAGGGGCATTCACCACAAGTTATCACAACTGTTGGATCTCCTCACACGGGACAAGAGGTCTGTCATCCATCCTCACTTGTCCACTTTTCAACTGACACTGTGAGTGATAAGGTTTTGATCCATTTCGGGCACCTCTTTTCTGAGGACATGCTCAGGGTTTTACAGGAGGCAAGGAAACCCTCAACCAGAAAGTTTTGTATGTCTAAATGAAAAAGATGTTCTGTCTGGTGCCATGCTAGTAGCCAGTACACATTTTCAGTAGGGGTCCCTCTGGTCTTCTTTTATTTGTGTGAGTTGCTTCAGTCGGGCCTGGCCTATTCTTCTGCAAAGACCCATTTGTCAGCCATTTCTGCTTGTGTACCCTTGAATCCTCCTTTGATTTGTTTTCAGGTCAAACAAATTTTTAAATGTATCCTGCACATTAAGCCTCCAAGGAAACCTTTTTCTCCTCCTTGGGACCTTAATTTTGTTTTGGAAAAATTGACTCAAGCTGCTTTTGAGCCTACCAGTTTTGCTTCTTTGCAACTTTGTACCCATAAGACTGTTTTGTTGCTGGCTGTTCCTTCTGCTTGGAGGGTTTCTGAGCTTCAGGTCCTTATGGCCATTCCTATGTTTTTTAGTTTTTCACAGGGACAAGGTGTCCCTTCATACTAATCCTTCTTTTATGCCCAAGGTAGTAAATGAGTTGTCCTTCAATCAGTCGTTACAACTCCCTTTTTTTCCCCTTCTCCTCAGTCTGCTAATGAGAGGGTCTTGCATACCTAGGATTTGCACAGTCAGCTTAGTTACTATTTCAATAAAGCTAAGGTCATTCGTACGTCTGATCAGCTTTTTGTTTCCTTTCATCCCAGGGTATTAAGTTTGGCAGTTTGTAAGCAAACCATCTCCTCCTGGATATCTAAGACCACTTCCTTTTGTTATTTTTTCATGACAAATCTCTGTCTACTTCAATTAGAACTCATTCCACTAGAGCTGTTACCTCTTCTGGTGCCTTTTTCAAGGGGCTGGACATCAGTTCCATCCTTGAAACTGCTACTTGGTCTTCAGTGCATACCTTTACTAAGCATAAGTTGGATATAGGTTCTAGAACCAGAGCAGGTTTTGCTGAAACCATTTTATGTGGGTTTGTTGAGGGCTGTTCTCAGCCTTTCACCTCCCATTTTGTTTCCCAAGCTTTTTTACTCTCCCTTCTGTTTTGGCTACTGCAACAGTGATATAGAAGGACATAATACAGTTGTGTAAAAGCTTACTGCAACAGTAGATCTCCTTCTGTTCACTTTTGTACTATTCGCTTCCCTCCCTCCAACCCCTTCTTGTTTGCTCCGGTTTCTGTTTTAGATTCCCTTTTTGCTGAGGACTTCCCTTTTTTCTTCTGTATTTTTCCCTTCTGAATGTACATGGACTTCTTTGTCCCATGGAGACTGTTCTTTTCCAGGGCAATACAGTTCTTGGTAGTTAGGTTTGTATGTCCCTTTTATGCCCTACTTTCTGGGCGAGGAGCATAAATGTGATGTATGGCACATGCAAAATAATTAGGCTTTTGTATAATGGCCAAGCTTCTGGCATCCCTGGGCGGGAGTTATGGTAAGATTTTACACAAGTGTACTTTTATCTAAAGTCTTGTCTGTTATAAGAATCATAAGATGTTCACGGCTACCAAGTATTAAAACCATTATGCCTTACAAGGTTTCACCTTAGACGAAAGCCCCCTCCTCAAGGAGGGCTATGTCAGTCATGTTCTGGGTGAGTTTATGGATCCCCATCCAGTTATCCAGGTCCCATTTGAAGGAAGATGGTGCATCATACTGCCTTGTCTGCAGGGAAAGTCTATTCCAGAGGTGAGGAGATGCTGAGTAACAAATTTCTCTCTCCACTTCATAGGTTGATACTAGGCTATCTGCCCTAGGGCATTTATAAGCCTAGCCAGAGTGTGTTTGGCTTTCGCCGCCCTTTTAGTTTAGTTGATTGTGCCTCTGTATAGTAGGTCACAGAAGATAGCACTTTTAAGGTTAGTTTACTGTGCCTCTGTCTAGTAGGGACACAGAAGAGATCCCAGGGGTAAACCTACGATATCCCATCCGTTCGTCAAGATTTCTCTTGAAGAGGGTCATTGAGGGGCTCTGCCTAACATGGATTGGGATTTTGTTCCAGAGTGATGGGAGCCTCTGGGATAATAATCTGTCCCTCCAGCATGTCCTATTTATTTCTGTGCTGAGGTTTAAGTCCCTGGAGCATGTAGCTCTAAGGGATTTAGATTTCCTGAGGTGGAGCATGTCCATTAATTCTGGTTTGGACATGGCTTTATATGTCAGGCATGGATCGCCTCTGAGTAGGCGGTAAGCAACTGAGTAGAGCTGGCGTTTCTTTAGCCTAAATGCGTAGGGCATCTGTTTGAGTCCCATGATCCTCTTGGTGAGGTACTTTTGGGGTCTTTCCAGTTGCTGCAGGTGTCGGGTAAGGTACATCCCAAATGGGGCATTGTATTCAATTATGGGCCTGATGAGTAGAGGGGCACAATGACCTCTCTTGATCTAGATGTGAACCCTTTCGTGATAAGGTGGGCTATATAGAAGGTCTTTCTAACCACTTTGGCAACGTGATTGTCAAAGGAGAGATTGCTATCTACTTGGGTCCTCAAATCCCTAATTACTTCTTCCGTACTTAATGGATTACCACCTATGTGGTAATTTGTGGGCACTTTGTTTTTCCCAAAGGGGATGACTATGCACTTTTTGGCATTTAGCTTTAGGCCATGGCTCTGGCACCAGTTATCCATCTCTGTGAGACCCTTTTGGAGGATGCTTGTGTCAGTCGATGAGTCGATTATGGCACCCAGTTTGCAGTCATCTGCGAACTTGGTCAGCCATAGTCCACCCATGTTAGCTTGTACCTCGAAGAAATATATACCGAACAAGAGAGGTCCCAGGACTGAGCCTTGTGGGACACCACTTGTAACTGGTTTAGAGTCTGACATGGCACCTGCAATTCTGACCATGTGGGTTCTATCCGTGAGCCAGTTTGCAACCCATCTTGTGACATAGGGGTTGATTTTTAAGCTGGTGAGCTTATTTATGATGCCCGAGTGGGGTATTGTGTCAAAGGCTTTTGCGAGGTCCAGGTAGGCTATGTGGACTACCTTCCCTTCACCTGTGGCCTTGGTGACTGTTTCAAAGAAGTCGACTAGTTTCAAGAGGCAAGATCTGCCCTTAACAAAGCCGAATTGGGTAGAATCCAGTGTTTGGAGGTTCCCAATGTCTTTGCTTATGAGTTCCATGATGATACGCTCCATAGCTTTGCAGACCAGGCTAGTCAGGCTTATAGGACGATAGTTTCCGGGGTCCGTTGTGGCACCACCTTTATGGAGTGGGACCACTGTTGCTGTACGCCATTCCTTGGGTACATATCCTGTAGTAAGGCTGAGACTGAACAGTGACTTTATGTGAGGGTTCAGTTCTTCTTGGAGCTCGTGTAAGATGCAGCCCGGGACACCGTCTGGTCCCATTGATGCTATGTTTTTTGCTTTGGAGAGGGCAGCTCTGACACTCTGTTGGGATAGACATTTGCTCTTTTTTGGGGGGGGGAATTTGCACTGAACCTGTCTGCCAGGATGTTGGCAATGTCTGTGGGTTCATTGTATTTTTTGTCATTTTGCACTAACTCAGAGCATATCTGGCAGTTGCCACCTAGGTTCCTGACATAACTAAAGAAGGCCTTGTGATTATCTTTAGCGTCTTGTGCAATTTTTCTTTCGAAGCTGGCCTTAGATAATTTTATGAGGGATTGTAGTTTCTTGCTAGTACTGATCAGAGATGCCTTCCCTTTTTGGGATTTTGCTCTATCATGTAGTAGCTTCCTCTTTTTGTTGTGTAGCATATTTATGGCTGGGGTCCACCAGACATGTCTCCTGCCTTTGGAGGAGTGAGTCTTGGTTTTATTTGGGATAGCATGATCCACGTATTCCTGTAGGTGTCCATAGAATGCATTTGTAAAGGATTCTGCGGTTTGGGCCGTATTTTCCACTGGCCCGGGGGCTTTGAAGGATTCCACCTCAGTTTTGAGAAGTGTGAAGTTTGCTTTTGAGAAGTTCTTCACTGTGGTTTCCTTGGCTGGGGGTGGGGATGGGATATGGATGTCCAGTGAGATTAATTTATGGTCAGATGTTGCCAATGAGGGGTATACCTCTGGTATGGAACATAGAGTCCCCATGTTGGTGATGATCAGGTCCAATATGTTTTCCCCTCTTGTGGGAGTGGTGACCAGTTGTTCCATAGCATTTGAGTTTATAAAGTCTAGGAACCGTTGGGCGAGGGTGTTGGGGCTTGAGTAGTGCTTCCAGTCTATGTTTGGGTAGTTGAAGTCATCCAATATGATGGTGTTTGGAGAGACCTTCATATTCTCCAGTGTTCTCAGGAAAGCTGAGTGGGGTTCCCGAGTTTGGGAGGGTGGTCTGTAGCAGGCTACAAACTGAAAAGCAGTTTTGCCCACTGTTAGTTGCACATGGATGGTCTCCGATGCTTCGTGCAGTGCCACTAACCTGGAGGTGTGGGTATCTTTGATGATTGTGGATACTCCCCCTTCTTTTGTGGTTCGGTCCAAGTTTTGGAGGTATACCCTGGTAGTGCTGGGGTGGTCTCGGGAGCCTTGAACCAGATTTCCATTACTGCACAGATATCGATATTCTCCATACTGAGGAGAGCCTCGAGTGCATGCATCTTGAGGTTTAGACTTTTGGCTTTGAGCAGCATTACCCTTAGTTTCTTTTTCCTTGTGTTGTCTATGGAGGTGGGTTTGTCTTTTGAGCCTTGCCTAAAAAAAGGCACTATGGGGGTGGCAAGAGCCTTAGCCAATATTTGAAAGCCCAGGGGTGACAGGTGCAAGCCGTCCCTAGCGAAGCATCGTGGCTTGTCGAGCATGTCATCCCAGGCTGACAGACACTGGATCCCCTTTGAATGACACCAATACTTTAGCCAGTTGTTAAAATTGATCATTTTGTCTTTATACTGTGGCATCATTCTTGGTGAGGGTAAGATGCTACTCAAGGTCAGGGTCATGCCGGCCTGGGCTACATGATCAGAGAGCTCCTCTATGTCTCTTTTCATGTAGTCCAGGGAGGTACGTCTCAGGTCATTCACACCAGCATGGACAATGACATTGTCATATTTGTACTTGCTTTGGAGTGACCTGGGTGCTTGTGTTATGTGGCGGATCCTGGCACCCGACAGGCAGCTTACAGTGACCTTCTCCTTGTTCAGCCTGGTGAGTGGGACGTCAGTGTGTCTGACAATAGAGTCACCTATTACAAGTGTATTAGGAGTGTTGTTTAGCCTTAAGGGCTGTGACTGTGTGGCACACTGACTTTGTGAACTATGTGATACGTGGGTATTGTTGTGGGGTAGCGGTTGCTTGGATGTCTGCTTTGAAGGTCTGTGCTGCTTGAGCAGATTTTTATTTAGAGCCTCCGAGTATGTTTTTGTGTGTTTATGTGTTTGGTTTGCTGTTGCGATAGGTCTATGTGAGACTGGATTTGTGGTGTGTGTGGTTACCTTCTCCTCCTGACTGACTGCACCAGTACTGGATTGAGAGAGCTCAGCCTCCAGTTTGGCTATATTGTTGCATCTCTCACATATATTTGAGCTTGTTGGGAGGAGGAGAGGGTGGTCTATGTACATAAGGCAGTTGTAACATTGCCTCAAGATTCCCAGATTCACCAGCCTGGACTGGAGAGTAAACCCAAAACTGACTTTTGGACATGCCAGTATAGTATAAGGAACTTTTTGACTGATCAAAAAGGACCAATAGGGAGCCAAGTACTTAA
This sequence comes from Protopterus annectens, assembly GCF_019279795.1. Taxonomy (NCBI): domain Eukaryota; kingdom Metazoa; phylum Chordata; order Ceratodontiformes; family Protopteridae; genus Protopterus; species Protopterus annectens. Next base: position 1,779,662,527 of record NC_056726.1, on the reverse strand, counting down.
AGGGAGTATAAGAGGGTGTAGTGCTTTAGTTTGTTAGTGCTTACTTATAAGATTACTTATACAAGCAACTGCAGGGCTTTAGAATGAAAATAGAGTGCTTACTTTGAGATTTAGAACAGTTCTAAGGGAAAAAGTGAAGAGCAGACTTTGTGGAGCCAGGAATAGTTTAAACCCGTTTAAGCGGCGCTGCCTGATGCTGCACTATGCGCAAAATCGTGCAAAACCGCGCAAATGCAGGTTTTAAAGCAGGGAAACTGAAAGAGATAGGAATTGACCCAAAACAGCCAATAAGCTACTAGTTTCAGGGCTGAGACCACTCCTCTGGGGACAGATAGGCTGCTCAAAGCTCCCTACTCTCACTGGTGAACAGAGAAGCTTCCTGCTATCCAAGTAAGGATATGGGCAACACAGGAAACTATACCACAGTCCGGAATTCAGCAAAACCTGAAATCTGGACTAATCTATTTCAGCAAAGGCAGGAAAAGAGAATATGTTTTTGTATTTTTTTTTTTTTTGTTTTTTTTCAGGAAACAGCAGCAAAACACACTGAAAACACTGTAAAAGCTATAAACAGGCTAGCGCACTTTAGTGTATAGCCTACAACAGTTATACAATACAAAAACAACTTAAATTGATATAAAGCAAGTGCAAAAACTGTAAAAAGCAGAAGGCAAATGCCATTTTAAAGTACAGATCAGTTAGAAATTCACTTTTTAGGCGGGAAAAGGCATTCGCAGCAAAAATAAACAGAGAAAAAATACTTAAATCTGGAAAAGTCTCTCTTGGGTCTCTCTGTTGCCTGTATCACTCTGCAGGACACCACGAGGAGCGGTGCAGAGTTGTATACTGGCGCAAAACTTCGCAAATGCGGATTTTTAAAGCAGGGAAACTGAAAGAGATAGGAATTGACCCAAAACGGCCAATAAGCTACTATTTTCAGGGCTGAGACCACTCCTCCAGAGACAGATAGGCTGCTCAAAGCTCCCTACTCTCACTGGTGAACAGAGAAGCTTCCTCCTATCCAAGTAAGGATATGGGCAACACAGGAAACTATACCACAGTCCAGAATTCAGCAAAACCTGAAATCTGGACTAATCTAGTTCAGCAAAGGTGGGAAAAGAGAATATTTTTTTTGTTTGTTTGTTTTTTTCAGGAAATGGCAGAAAAACACACAGAAAACACTGTAAATGCTATAAACAGGCTAGCGCACTTTAGTGTGTAGCCTACAACAATTATACAATACAAAAACGACTTAAATTGATATAAAACAAGTGCAAAAACTGTAAAAAGCAGAAGGCAAATGCAATTTAAACTTTTTAAAGCACAGATCAGTTAGAAATCCACTTTTTAGGCAGGAAAAGGCAGTCGAAGCAAAAAAACAGAGAAAAAAATACTTAAATCTGGAAAAGTCTCTCTTGGGTCTCTCTGTTGCCTGTATCACTCTGCAGGACACCACGAGGAGCTGTGCGGAGATTTATACAATAACAAACTTTTTAAATCACAGATTCGCTAAAAAAACTGGCGTTTTAGGCGGAATTAGTTAAGACAGCAAAAAAAGCAGAAAAGTGATACTTAATCACTCCAAAGTCACTCTTTTGTCTCTCTGCTGCTGTAGACTCTGCAGAACACCTGGAAGGCACTTGCTGAGCAGAATACAAGCGTAAAAATTGTGCAAATGAGGTTTTTATAGCAGGGAAGTGAAAGAGATAGAAATTAGCCCAAAATGGCCAATAAACTACTAACGTCTGGGCTGAAACCACTCCTCCAGGGACAGATAGGCTGCTCAAAGTTCCCCTCTCTCACAGGTGAACAGAGAAACTTTCTTCTATCCAAGTAAGGTAATGGCAACACAGTAACTTATAACACAGCTCTGGATTCAGCAATAACCTGAAAACTGGACTATACTAGTTCAGAAAGGTGGGAAACAAGTATATATATATATTTTTTTCAGAAAATAGAGCAGATACAATCAAAATTAGCCCAAAAAGGCCAATAAACTACTAACATCTGGGCTGAAATCACTCCTCCAGGGACAGATAGGCTGCTCAAAGTTCCCCTCTCTCACAGGTGAACAGAGAAACTTCCTTCTATCCAAGTAAGGTATGGCAACACAGAAACTTGTAACACAGCCCTGGATTCAAAAATAACATGAAAACTGGACTATACTAGTTCAGAAAGGCGAGAAACAAGTATATATATATTTTTTCCAGAAAATAGAGCAGATACAATCAAAACAACACTTTACCCAATTAACCAGTTATAAAGTTTAAAACTGAGCCCTGTTCCAGCAGTCTTCAATCAGACAAGTTCTAACTGCACAGTTTTCTTGATTTACTGAAGCAGGTTTAAATTTAAAAATTTCTTGTTCTGCTAATTGTTGGATTGTTTGATTTTTGAATGTGTGTGTGTGTATATATACATATATATATATATATAATACATACACACACACACACACACACACACACACACACATATATATATATACACACACACACACGGATTCACTATACAATCTCGAAATACTGAAATGTCGAATTTCAGTATTTCGAGACTGAATAGTGGAAAACTCACATACACGAAAACCCAAAATCACGAATACCACAACCGCAACCATTCACACACACACACAAACCAGCACATAATCACACACACATACACCTACCTAACTACACTAAAACAAACATAACAACACACACAAACACACCTAACCTACCTGTAAGCAGGGGGCAAGCCCCCCTGCACCCCCCATGTAGGGGGGCTGCGCCCCACACACCCACCCTACTTATATAGTCTAACTTCAAGGTCGCACTAAACACACAAAATAAAACACTGCACATACTCACACACACTAAAATCCCTACCCAATACCCTCACATACACACCACTTACCCGAAACCCCAGATAAATCCACAAACTGCACCACATGTCACGAATGCGACACCACGATAGCGGATTCAACACTTCCGCATCCACTATTCGGTCTCGACGTGCTGAAATTCGACACACACACACACACACACACATATGTCTATATATATATATATATATATATATATATATATATATATATATATATATATGGGGTGTGGGAAAAAAGGGCACAGAATGATATGGCATAACTGCTTAGTTAGGTAGAAGAGGTCTGGTATTGGACTTAATAGTTGTAAATATGTGTAAGGTCTATAAAAGCTATATGTTCCTTATTCAATTTAGTGTATGATGGTTTCTGTTCTCTTTACCTGTATATTGTTTCTACAGTTTACATATTGGTGTACTGTTGTTACTGCGTTGTACCTAAATACTAGGCCAGATTCCAAAGACTTGCTCTCAGTGTAAGTGACTTAATGTGATGTAAGCCTGCTCCGATCCTGAAACACTTGTTGTTGGTGTAAGTGACTTACTTTGGTGTAAAGCCTATACACCCTGGGGATCACTTCTGTGGCTCTACTTGACAGGGGCACTGGAAAATAACTTTCTTGGGTGGCGTAAGCCAGGGAACCTTGTTGGCTAGGCTTACTTAGGCCCTTGGGCCGATAGCCTAGTACCTACCTATGAACCTGTGAACCTGTATTCCGAAAAACTTGCTCTCTGCTTAAGTCATTTTTCTGTTGTTTATGTGTAAAGTAGGCTTTCTTGTTATCTGAAGTCTCCTCTGTCATAGGAAGTTCAAAGCAATATGCTTTGCCAGTTACCATCCTAGACTGTACCTTCCTTCTCAAGGAGGGCTATGGGTACACTACGGTAAGAGACTTACAAAGAGAACAAGTCTTTTGGAATATGCCCTTGGTGTAAACCTGATTTATAATAGGCCTTATACCAAAGTAAGTCACTTATACTGAGAACAGGTCTTTCAAAATTGGGGCAGGCCTACACGGGAGTGAGTCACTTTCACTGAGAGCAAGTCTTTTAGAATCTGGCCTACTATATCCATTGTCTTGTTTAATGACTGAATGGCCCAGTTCATGTTTGAAAAGTGTCTTCAGACCAGCGTACTTATCTGGTTAACAAATGTTATGAATAAGGGCATGTCATTTATCCCCTCTCAATATAGCAATATTTCTGATACCTTAATAGGGCTACGTAAGTTTTGTAGGAAACTTTCCATTAGGCTATTACTCAAAGATAAATTGCCTGATTCAATGGGTAGCCATGTGAATAACCCTGTTTGTAGAAGGAAGAGTACTTTTATACCCCCCCTGACACATGTTGTTGATTGTTTTTTGAAAACAAATGAAAGAGACTTCTATCAATATTATGAAAACCCAGAGAAAAAGAATATCTTTGTGAACTTAAACATGGAGGAAACTCTTGAGCTGAAAGCACTGTGTAATGATCCTAATCTTGTATTTAAGCCAGCAGATAAGGGAGGGGGGATTGTAGCAATGGATGCAATTTTCTACCATGAGCTAATGATTAATATGTTAAGTAATGACGTTGCATATAAAAGGATTGACAAACAACAAATAGTATCATTGACGCAGTATGTCCATGACACACTATATGATATGTTAATGACCAGATCTATTGACAAACTTTTATATGATTTTTTGCTAATAGAACTCCCATTGATCCCTATTATTAAAGGCTTGCCGAAGCTGCACAAGGATAAATACCCACCACCTTTACGAACTATTGTGTCAGGTGACCACTGGGTAACCTATAATGCATCCTTATATGTACAGACCAAATTAGGAACTTTAGTGAAGCAAGTACCCACGATCCTTCTTGACTCTTTTAAACTTCTAGATGACTTGAAATTAAACATGGTAACAGATAAAATAACAGATAAAACTTTATTAGTAACTCTAGATATTGAGAGTCTTTTTACAAATATTCCCAATGAGTATGGCCTGGAAGCGGTAAGAACCCATATGACGCAACTGGGTATTGAAAATAGTGAAACAATGAATGTATGCTGCTTACTGGACTTAGTCTTAAATAATAATGTGTTCCTCTACGACAATGTGGCATATGCACAGAAATGGGGGGTTGCCATGGGCACCCCCTGTGCCAATGCATATGCCAACCTTGTCGTATTGGAATGGGAAAAGGAGCACATCTTCGGGGATCCTAGATTTGAAAATGTCGTACTATACAGACGTTTTGTAGACGACATATTATTATTATGGAATGGAGATGAGAATAGCCTTACTTCTTTTATTAGCTACATGAATAGTGTCACCTCATTTTTTAAATTTAGTTATGATATATCCTATGATAATGCAAATTTTTTGGATATAAATATTAAGAAAGTTGATCAATGTAAGCTGGTGACGACACTTTATAGGAAATCTTGCTGGAGGAATGGGATCCTCCATTATGATAGCCTACATCCGCGACATATTTTTCGCAACATAATAAAGAATCAGATGAGTAGGATAAATAAAATTTGTAGTGATAAACTGGATGCATCTATTGTTTCAGCTACTCAGAGGAAGCACTTTATAGACAGGGGTTATCCCTCAAAATTGATTGATGAAATAATTGAACCCACATTTGATAATATGCCATCACAAGCCAAAAAGTTTTCTAACTATCAAAGATCTACTAGAAATATGGCCAGCGCTTTGTCCTATGACATAAAATTTACCAATGATGTACAATACTTAACTAACATAGTGAGGGGTAACTGGAAGATTTTACTCTCAGATACGTCTGTCTCAGAAGTTATCAGTGATAAACCGACATTTAGATTTATGAATTGTATGAATCTGAAAAGACTTCTATGTAAGGAAAAATTGGTTACTACATCCACTGACATTAGATCTCAGATGAAAACAGGCACCTTCCCATGTGGTAAATGTTCTTTCTGTGGATATATTTCCAAAAAATGTGGGCTTGCACCTTCTGGTACTAATATGAATATAGTATCTATGTTCTATGCAAATTGTAATACCAAAAATGTGGTCTACCTTGCTAACTGTACTCTCTGTGATGCTTATTACGTGGGATTGACTTCACGGAGACTAAGGGACCGAATATATGATCATGTATATAATATCAGAAGAAATAATTTTAACAATGCCCTGGCTTTACACTGCAGTACCTACCCTGAACACAGTTTTGTGTTTCAGGTGTTACAGATAGTTGATCCCAACAGGAGGGAGGGTGACCACATGAACACCCTGGAAACTTTTGAATTAAGGTGGATCCTAAGGCTAAAGGCTCATATATCACCAGGTTTGAACACCGTGGTCAATCTTCGACCGGCGCTAGTAGGACCTAGTTGATTTTTGGTCCGTATCACAATGGTCTTTTAGCCCTTTATCTAATATATATGTATTATCATTGCGGTGTAGAAGTATCATATACTTTTCCATAATATCCAAAGACCTTATTGAAGTGCCCACAATGACAGAAATTGTGCAAACAGCAAGCATCACTTTCCTATTTGTTAGTAGCCATTATATATGTTGCATCATAATTTAATGCAAAAACTTCCTTTGGTCACATTGTGGTGGCTTATTTATTGGTCTTTTTGACCGTTAATTTAAATGTTTGGATTGATTTGTTTATAATATAATATACTATTTAGAATATACTTCCTCATGTGATCTTGTTTTTTTGTCCGGTTAAGGAGATAAATGTGTCATAATAAATTAATATATTAGGGCTTGTAAACAATTCCTGACTGATTGTATATATTGGCTTTTTGTATATATTTTTTATATTTATATGTCTTGTATTTCTTGTACTACAGTTTTTCGTGCATTTTTGCATTTGTGATATTATTAAGTTTTAATATGGTTGACGTGGTCACTATTTATTATATAGTTGTTTCTTGTATATTCATATAGTCGTATATTATATATACTATGACTTGCCTATATAAATGGTTGTTTTCAGGTTTTCTTAGATATTATAGTTCTAGTCAGCAATGTCTTATTTTTTGTGATTCTATTTCTACATTATATGCTCTGATTGAGCGCCATGTATCTCGCTGAGTCTTCGTATTAATAAGCATGTAAGTTTAAGACGAAAGAATGGTTAGTTCTGAATGTTAATATTATTCATCGTGAATGAGATGATATTTTGGAGATTAATAGAATATTGTGCTGGAAGCACGCACTAACTATACAATGGCCATTTGTGCTGCATTGTTTTTAATTATTTTACTCTACCTCATTCATTATTTTTCACTTATTATTTTCCATGTAGTTTTTTATAATATTTAATCATCATTAGTACAGTTCAAGTCATGATGTTAGTGGACGGGATACCCCCCGTTTATCTATTGGATATAGTTTTTCGTATGATGTAAATGGGAATATCCGATCTCTGACTTGCTATGAGAGAGTTTTTAATTAATTAACAAGTGCTTAGTACTAATACAAGCACTGTTGAAGGCATATTTAAATGTTTATGGTGAATGTATTAATCTACGTTGGATATCTAAATGTATAATATTTAGTAATGTCTGACCCAACTATGCCTTTGTTTAGGATTCGCTTGATCTAAATCTTGATCATTATATATTATAATAATGAACCATATGCGATGTCATGGAATTGGTGCTCTATTTTGGTAGTAACGATTGAAAGATAAAGACGCACCTATAGCTACCTTTTCTAAAGATGGGCATTACTTCCTGTCAAATAAGATTTGCGTCTAGCAATTATGATATCAATTAAGGGAAGGTTATATACATTGTTACAAGCACAATAAATAAACTATGAAATATTACGCATTGATGAAATAATGAACAGTATTGTTAGTTTGTCTGTTTTTAAATGGCATGTGTAATGTGACTGAATAAGGAATTTTGATGTTGTTTTAGAAAGTTAATGTTCTAAATGAATTTTAGTCAATTAACTTGGATAATTGAATTATTGCTGTTAGTGAATCATTATAAAAGGCAATGGTAGTTCTTGAAAGATTGTAACCTGATGAAGCGCAATTTTATTGCGTGAAAGCGCTTGTTCCTGTTTTATTTTCGTCATTAAATGCTGTTTGACTCAGTTCGTGGTGGTTTCAAGCAATTTCTTCAGCACTGGTTAACAAATGTGAAATAAATAAATAAATAACCTCTAAGTTTAATGTTGGGCCAGTTAAGAGCGGTATGTGTTACCTGTGATATTTAATTTAAAAATTACTAATTTTTGTGAAAATATTTTATTTGCCCTCATCTTATAGCTTTAATGTGTCAGTTTGTGTAACCATGATGTCATCTACATTATTTTGTCCTTTTTGTGTCAACGGGGTATTTGCTACAAAGGGGATGAGGAACCAATTCTAGTGTCTGATTTTATCTTAGTTAAACTGACTTAAGGAAAGCCCACATTGAGCAGTAATGTGAGAAGCTCCATGCACTGCAAAGGATTAAATGCTGATATAAATAACTGAACATGCATGCCACGTTTTTGGTGTCCTGATGCTGTTTTATGCCATTTTTAACCGTAGACCACCTCAGTATTGAAATGTTTGATGCTGTAGGATGGAAGTATGCAGTGATGGAAGTATGCAGTGTTCTGATAACAGCTATCGATCTATTTTCTTTTGTAATAGCTCAAGTTTTCATTTTCTTTGTGTTCTTTCCCTACCATGCCTGACAACCATAGAGCTTTCCCCCATCAACACAGCCTGTTTGTTCTTAGTCTGTATTACTCACTGAAGTCGAGAACATTTTCTTTGGCTCTTATCCATCCCTTGCTGGCAGACTTGTGCACTCATATCACTTTAGGTGAGTTCTGTGCTTTCCCCCTGTGTGTGCATGCTCACACATACACACATGCACGTTTATGAGGGCTACCATCACAGGCTTGGGATCAGCAATCACATATCTCCTGGTCCTGTGGCCACTGGTAACATGCTGGTTCCCACTTGGCATGGAATCAGGTTTGTCTGATCAGAACGACCATCTCCCTTCCGTCAGGATGGGTGAGTCAGCAAACACCACTCACTCCTGTCCCTTCCTTGACTGTCTCTTTTAGTACACAACCTGCATTTCAAATTCAGATTGTCTGAGTCACAGTCAGGGCTGGATTCATCTGTGTCACAGTGCTGAGCTAATAGCTTAGGTTTGAGACCAAGTCTGTGCCTTCATAGGACCAAATACAGTAGGAAGTAATAAAGCAACAAATTAATGGCTTTGCCCACTAGAGAAGGGTTGGTGCTTGTAATATTTGTGATGATGACCTTGGAACATGTTTAAAGATCCCTACTAATGGAAGTAAAGTACAAGTACTTCATTGATTGGATGTACCTTTGCACATCCTGTCACCCACGGAATGTGGAGAATGCACAGAGTCTTATCTCAGTGGACTGTAGTGGTAGCAGTAGTCATAGATTTGCATATGTTTAATATGTTTTCAAGCGTATTACCTTTGGATGTGGAGAAACTCAAATGTCATTCATTTATGTTTGTGTTTTGTATAGCATATGTAAATGGTCCGGTTGCCTTTTTAAATTTGTTTAGACTGCAAACTTTTCTTATTTCTGGTGATAATATATTCCAAAGAGACTCCATTTCTGTCTCACACATCATAGTCAGAGGTGTGCTAGAATCCTGTGGGTCTTATATAAGTGCCAATGAGGCCACATTATGAGGATGCTAAAGTCTATGCCATGTAGATAGCTTAGGTGATCATTTTGTGTTGCAGTGTCAGATTGACAGCACGTCCTGTGGGGCTGAAAAGTTCTGTTAGGCATATAATTTTCATGTAAGACGTAACTGTCTAATTTGTGAAGTTCCTAGAATAGAGGGTAAATGCTAACATGCATCACCCCAGAATTTATCATGCACAGCTACTGCTTTCTTGGCACTATTCACAGATGTGTCCATTCAGCACCACTGTTACCATAGTGATATGTACCAGCATGTGTTTTCTTACTGTAGAGGTATCCACCATCTCCACTGCTGCCGTTAAACAAGCATAATAGATGAACCAATAGGTGATTGTATTGCTATTTCAGCGATTCTTCAGTTGTACAAATTGATGTTTCAGAGTCTTTCAAACATGCACACAGGTCTGTGTTCATTTCTGACCCTCCTGCACACGTTTTGTTTTAACAGAGTTGTACCATAATTTCTTATTACAGACACGTGCAAGATTTCCTTTGTGTAGCACATGCATAAGAACCACTCACCGTTCATGTTTTTCATAGAAAGGCAGCACTGAAGGTCGCACACAGGTTGATTCAACAGATGGTATGACTGTGGAAGGACAATATTGCTTGCCGATGGATAAGACATATCTAAGGGGGCAGCTCTTCAAGCAGCTGACTTAGAAACCACCCCAGGTGTAGATAATATACATAGTCATATATTTTCTACTGTTTATTTCAGTATAGCTGTTGTGGCTAAACAAAAGAAAACACATAAATTACAAAAAAAAAATAATGTGGTTTACGTTAGTATTCTCACACATTTGTATACCCATCTCTCCACTGTGTTGTATGTTTGTATAAAGCTCTACATTTTGGTCTTTAGGTCTGTGGGATATCTGGCATACTGAATGAATTTAGACTGTGTATGTACATTACTGACTTGTATCAGCACATATTAACCACTTAGATCAGCTGCATTGTCTTTTTCTTTTTCCCCGAGAATTCTGTCTTTCATCCCAAAGACAGTCATACCTCTCAGCCTTTTAGCAGAAGAAGTCTGGACAAAGCCAAACATAATGAGGGGACATAGGCCCAAAAATAGAGATACATTTTAAAAACTGCACTTATAAACATAGAAAATTGTTAAAATAGCAGATTTTACTTTAGCATACATTTTTCTGAAAAATATGAAGTCTGAAACTCAAATGGCTGTAACTACTTACTGACTTCAATTCTCAATGATTTACCAGAAAACCACAAATTTTATGAGGAACAGACCAAAAAATCTGAAGCAAAAATCTAGACATTCTGCAAAAATCTGGACAGTTAAGCGGTATGGAGACAGTATAGTACATCCAAGGCTTTCTCCATATCAGCCATACCACTCAGTTGTACAGATTTTTGCATAATTCCCAGACTTTTCCCTCATATTTTTGGTCTGTTTTTCATAAAATTGCATTTTTTGGCAAATCATTGAGGGTTGAAGTCAGAAAATGACAGATATTTCAGTTTCAGACTCTATTCCCTTCAGAAAATTCATGCTAATGCAAAACTTGTTATTCTATCAACTTTCTAAGTTTATAAGAGCAATATTTAAAAAGTGTCTCTATTTGAGGGTGTTTGTCCCCCCGTTATTTATGGCTTTGTCCTGATTTCTTGCTCTAAGAGTTTGAGAGGTATGATATCAACACATCTGATACAGAACAACCCACCTGTTACAGCTGGTTCTCGTGAAGGTATGAATTGTGTTTACAGATGTTATTGTGATTTTTCCTGTTTCTACTTTTTGTCCCTCTAGAATAATGACCACTGCTCTTTGCCTTGTATGGTATGTAGCAGTAGCAGTAACAGTTGCTCCACTCATAAGTTAATTTCTTTTACTAAAAAAGTGGAAAGCAGATGTTCAGGATCATGACCATAGTGTAACTGTTTTGTAGTACATGGAGTGCTCTGATTACATTCTAAAAACAAGACAAACAATGTTTTTATTTATTCGGGGTAGCTGACTGGGGTAGCGGATTAATCACAGATTTGTCCTATTTTTGCCTCAGAGTGGGGTAGTAAGTAAAGTAAATAAATAAGGACACAGTAAAAACAATACATAAATAAATATGAGAAACATTACAAAATAAAGCAAACTAAGTATGACATACAGTAAACAAATTATAGTGATATGGTAAGTGCTATAATAAGCAGATGGCATATAAACAAAGACTCATGCACAGATAAGTTGTAGATAGGAGACCCAGTGTTTGACGGCTTAGAAGTATACATCTAACCATAAAGACATACAAATACTTCAAGCATGGGCATTAATGCCCTTCTAGCCTACCAAAATACCAAAACACTTGTTCCCATAATAAGTGTTCATAAAAATATCTGAACTAATGCTTGCTTTAATGTAATTTGCTAGTCTAGTCCATGCATCAGCTGTTTTCTCAGAACCAATTAGTACACTTCTCATTCCTATAGAATCTTCTACATAGGTTGTCTGATGACTCTCTACTTTTTGATAACCCAAAACGTTCCCAGAGATAGTTGTTTCTAAATGCCTTGTATACCTGAATAAGATCTCCTCTTAAATATCTTGTCTCTAAATGCTTTGTATACCTGAATAAGATCTCCTCTTAAATATCTTGTCTCTAAATGCTTTGTATACCTGAATAAGATCTCCTCTTAAATATCTATGAGACACTGTGCAAGTTCAGATATTTTAGTCTTTTGTAGTAACTTAAGTTTTCGCATCCACGAATGCCCTTTGTATAGTTCCGTTGTACTCTTACTAGTTTATTCATACTTGCTTTCCTGTAAGGTCTCCATGTTGTTACTCTATACTAGAGTTTGGGTCTAATGTAACTAACAATGACTTCATCATTTCTGACTTCCTAGACTTTGTAAATTTTTTTATACAACCTATAGTTCTATGGCTATCATTAACCAATTGGTTGATATGATTAGAAAACTTCAAATCTGGTTCTACCCATATACCCAGGTCCTTAAATGAATCTACAGATGTTCTTCGTGTCTCACTGTTGCAGTCATCACATTTGGGTTATCCCTGCCATGGTAGCCCTCGGCCGGCCCGAATACCAGAGGCTTAGTATTTCTGCAATGGTTGCTGTCGCTTCAGGACTGACGTCAGGTCGTCAGTAGTATAAAGTAAGGCAGCCGACTCCATTACATCAGTCTTTCTTGCCGAGGAGCCTGAAGCAGAAGCAGTTCGCACGAGTGTCAGTCGGCTGCTACCTGAGTTTTCATTTCTGAATTGAGTCATCCTGAAGTCTTCTAAAGCTAAGTACCCTGTTGGGGAATCTTTTTTCTTGCTCTAACTGATATCAGAAAGAGTTCGGTATGCCGCGAGACTCTTCTGTGACTATGGAACCTGTGGATGTCTCTACCTTGGATGGGTCCGGAGCCGCTGTGCAGGCACTGGCTTCCGAGGAAGTTCTTCGCATTACCGATATTCAACACAAACAGACGACTTCTTTCACGTCTTCAGTTCTTTCTAAAATTACAGAGTTTCTAAGGCCAAGAGTATGAGCTACGCCTAAAAAACCAATGACCCAAGCTCAAGCGTCTGATTCCTTGCCACAATCTCAAATGCTTAAAAATGGCAGAAGACCTGATCATGCTGATTAGGGGAAGCCAGCCTTCCTCTGCTAAGAGAGAAAGAGACCTGTCCCCAGCAGCTTTAACTGACCAAGAGGCTGACGACTCTGAGGTTTCTGAATATGAAGACATGCCTTTATCTGCCTATGAGGATTCAGATGCAGAGGAATCCATTCCTTCTGCCTCCCCTCCAGAGGATTTTTCTTTTGGTGATACCCTACATACTTTGAGAGAGCATTTCTACTGGGAATTCCAGGATTATCCTCAATCCAAAAAGAGACTCAGGGAATTTTTAGATTTACCACAGCACAGACCTTTAGCTATCTCTCCTGTTCTGAATGTTGTGGTTGATGTCTTTATGGAATCCAGTCTAACTCCTGATACGTTACCCCCTGCTCCTAGGAAACCAGACAGGTACTGTAGAGTCCTTGACTCTCACAAATTTCTTTTCAAATCCAGAGGTCATCTCCCAAGGGCCTAAAGGAATTAAAGCAACTACAGCTAAGAATCTCACCCCTTCAGACAGGGATTCCTGAACTTTAGACAGATGGGGTAAAAACATATACACCTCTACAACTCTCGCCATTAGAGCATTGAACTGCCGGTTCCACATGCTGAAATACCAGCAACATACTATGGAACTTATTAAGCAAAAATTATCTACCTTTCCTGACTGTGCATAACATAAAGAATTACAGGCGCTTATGCATTCTGCAAGCCAAGTCAGCAAGCATATCCTGCAATGTGGATTTGACGCCCTAGAATCATCTTGCAGGGCAGCAGTCACAGGTTCTGTACTTGGAAGGCATGCTTGGCTTAAGGAGCAGACCTTGCCAAACCATGTCAAATCAAAATTACTGGACGCTCCTTTGAACAAAGACAATCTGTTTGTCACCAAAGCAAAAGACGTTTTATAAAAGATGGAAGAAAAGGCTAAGTCTGTGCAGACAGTCAAAGATTTTTTGCAAGTGCAACCTCCAAGATTCAGTAGGCATTGTCCCTCAAACATTGGTCCTTTCCAGCCCCCTCAAGGCCATCTCAAACCAGACCCAGGGGAAACAGACCCCTCCAGATTACAGTCTCAGGGTATGCAGAGATCTAAGCAATGGAGTACCTCCACTTCTAAATCAGGGAATGCTAAGCCACCCCCTTATGGAAAGAATTCACAATGACTTCTCAACTCCACTCCTCACCTCTGCCCCATTGCTCGTGCCCCTAGGAGGAAAACTTGCTCTCCATGCAAAATTCTGGACCTCCATCACCAGTGACCGATGGGTCCTCCACATAGTATCCTAGGGGTACAAATTTTATTTCCACACGCTGCCAACCCCAAAAGGGTTCCCAGACCTACCCCCAAACCAGTGGGCAGAGGCACAAATCCAAGTTAAATCCCTGCTTTCCATAAGGGCAATTCAGCCTGTTCCTGCAGAACAGATAGGCCAAGGTTTTTATTCCAGACTTTTCCTGGTTCCCAGAAAAGAGGGCACCTGGTCCCCAATCTTAGATCTGTCCATTCTAAACACCTTCCTGGTGGTACCAAAATTCAGAATGCTCACCCTACAGCAGCTTCTCCCTATGCTGTCCAAATCCCTGGTTAGCCACCCTAGACCTAAAGGAAGCCTATCTGCACATCCCTATCAGGGACTCGTGCAGGAAATATCTACCTTTTAGGGCAGAATCTATGCATTATCAGTTCTCTGCACTTCCCTTTGGCTTATCCACTGCTCCCAGAGTCTTCACAAAATGTCTGGCTTCAGCCATTGCCTATTGCAGACAGAGGAAGATTCAAATATACCCTTACTTGGACGATTCCTTGATTCAGGCAGACAGTCAGGAAAAGCTGTTGCAGAACCTGACATTTGTAAAGGTCCTTCTAACCTCCCTGGGGTACACTGTCAACGAAAAGAAATCAAAACTAGTCCCCAGTCAAAAGATTGTATTCCTGGGAGCAGGCTTGGACACAGCATCTCAGATGGCATTCCTTACTCCAGAAAAAAAAGCCTATCTGGCAGGCTACTTCATTCAAATGGCCACCAGAACCCAGTTATCTGCATGAAAAATCCTGCAGGCTCTAGGGTTCATGGCCTCCTGCATTCTACGAATTCCATATGCCAGACTGTATATGAGGAAACTTCAATGGTACTTAAAAGTCTTTGGTGCCAACATTCTCAGGACCTGGAAACTATCATACCTATCATACTTTGTCTAAGGACAGAGTTTCTTTGGTGGGCAGCAGCATGCAACTACAACAAGGGACTTTCTTTACACAACCCCACACCTCCCAGACCCTACCCACAGATGCATCAGACTATTCCTTGGGGGCACATCTGGACGGCAGGTGCATTCAGGGACACTGGAGCCCGAACCAAATTCATCTGCACATCAACCAAAAAGAGATGCTAGCTGTTCAGCATGCTCTGACAGCTTTCAGATCCCTACTCTCACAAGTGCCCCTTCTAATAAAAATCGACAACACCACAGTGATGTGTTACATCAACAAGCAGGGAGGAACCCACTCTTACCCACTATTCAGGCTAGCCATGAACCTGTGGAACATGGCATTGGCTATGCATATTCACCTGCAGGCTCAGTTCCTGCCAGGCAAACAAAATTTTCTGGCAGACGACTTAAGCAGAAGTCTCCTAGACCCACATGTGTGGCAATTCGACCTGAACACCTTCAGCCTTCTAACCCAGAAATGGAGTACCCTGATGGTGGACCTATTTGCCTCCCCCTACAATCACCAGCTCAGCAAATTCTGCTCCAGGGCACCTAACAGCAAAGCCTGGAAAGTGGATGCACTGTCCTTCCAGTGGGTAAACCTCTCAATCTATCAATTTCTCCCTCTGCCTCTTCTTACAAGAGTACTACTCAAGATAAGACAGGAAAGACCAAGGGCAATCCTGATTGCCCCAGGCCACACCAACACTGGTACCCACTACTGCGCAGTCTGTCACCGGTGTCACCATGGCACCTACCCCAGACTCCAACCCTCCTCACTCAGCAGGAGGAACAGATCTTGCATCTGCACCTGCACACCCTGAACCTTGCAGCCTGGCTTATTCCTTGAGTTCTCCTCCAGTGGCCAGCCTAACCAGGCAGGTGCTGGAGGTCCTTTGTGAAGCCAGAAGACCCAGTACAAGGAAATCCTATGCTGATAGGTGGAAAAGGTATTGTTCCTGGATCCACTCTAAAGGAAAGGACACCGCACAGCCCTTCTTACGTCTCATCCTGGATTACCTAGCAGAACTACTCCACAGAGGCCTATCCTTCTCTTCCATTAAGATCCATGCCTCTGCCATCTCTGCTCATTACAGCACTGAGCCACCTCTTTTCTCTCACCCTCTCATCAAACAGTTCCTGAGAGGGTCTAACAACTTAAGGCCACCAAGAAGAGCCTCCACCCTTGTTTGGGACCTTAACTTTGTGCTAGAAAAGCTCACGCTACCCCCCCTTTGAGCCTGCAGCATCAGCAGAGTTAAAACTCCCTTATGTAAAACAGCCTTGCTTCTGGCCATCACTTCAGCTAGAAGAGTGTCTGAGCTACAAGCACTTATGGCTGTGGAACCCTTCATTATTTTTCATGTTGACAGGGTCTATCTCAGGACTAACCATACTTTTATGCGTAAAGTGGTGTCCAGTGTGGCTCTCAACCAGTCTATCCATTTGCCCACCTTTTTCCCCTAATCCTCAAATTAAGGGGGAAAGGATCCTGCACTGTTTAGACGTGCACAGACAGGTCAGATTCTACCTAGATAGGACTAAGCCCTTCAGAAAATCTGACCAGTTACTAGTCAGCTTTGCACCAGGGGCAGAGGGCAAAGTCATATCCAAACAAGCCATCTCCAAATGGATAGCACACTGTATCCATTTATGTTACCAACACCGTGGGAAACCACCCCCTCAGGGGGTCAGAACGCATTCCACTAGGGCAGCTTCAACCTCTACAGCCTTTCTCAGAGGACTCCCTACCAGGAACATTCTGGAAGCTGCTACTTGGAGTTCTGTTCACACCTTCGCCAAGCATTACCACCTGCCTATCTTTTCCAAATCCAGGGTGGGTTTTGCAACAGCAGTCCTGCAGGGCATTATAGCCAGCCCCATTTCTTCTTGACTGCCTCCACCCATTCTTCAGCTTTGGGAATCAACCCAAGAGTGATGACTGCAACAGTGAAACACGAAGATCATAGTACAGTTGTGTACACTTACCATAAATGTAGATGTTCGAGTGCATTCACTGTTGCAGTCCTGGTTTCTCTTCCTCCATCCCCCTTGTCACTCTCTCTCTCTCCTTCTCTGATTCTCTTACTCACCCCTTACAGGGCTGTTGGTATTTACTTTTTGCTGGTGGTGTTTTTTCCACCTTAACTTATCTCCCTATTGGGGGCTCCTGACATTTGGGGCAAGAAAAACTGATGTAATAGCACTGGCTGCCTGTTTTTATACCCCTGACGACCTTATGTCAGTCCTGAAGCGACAGCAACCGACGCAGAAATACTAAGATGTTCTTCATCTCACATTGCTCAGGTGTTGATCTCATGTATTTCTTGGAAAGTGGATGCTCTTTCATTCAGCTCCATTACTGAGAAGTCGAGACTAATTTTTAAGTGTGGCTCTTCAATATGGCTACTGCCACTTTCTGGTATTCAGGCTGACTGAGGGCTACCTGCAGGCAGATAACCCAAGTGTGATGACTGCAACTGTGAATACACTCTAACATCTACATTTATGGTAAGTGTACACAACTGTACTTTCTGCACAAGGGAGCATCACTGCATGGTTGGAAAGTGGATGCCCTATCCTTCCCCTGGGTCAGTCTATCGGTCTATGCATTTCCTCCACTACCTCTCATCACCAGGGTACTGCTCAAAGTAAGGGAGGAAAAACCAAGGGCAATTCTTATTGCTCCAGACTGCCCCCGCCAGCACTGGTACCCACTGCTGTGCAGCCTGTCCCCACTGCCACCATGGCATCTCACTCAGACCCCAACCCTCCTTACCCCGAGGGAAGGAGAATTCACGCATCCCCAATTGCAGACCCTTAATTTGGCAGCCTGGCTTATTCCCTGACCACTGATCAATTTGCCAACCTCAGTAAACAGGTTCTAGATGTTATATGTGAGGTCAGACCGCCCTAGCACTAGAAAGTCTTATGCTGACAAATGGAAAAGGTTCTGCACCTGGATTCAGGCTAAGGCAGCCGATACGGCACAGCCCTCCCTACATCTCATCCTGGATTACCTAGCTGACCTGCTACACAGTGGTCTCTCCTTTTCCTCTATTAAAATTCATGCCTCTGCTATCTCTGCTTATTTCCACACTGAGCAGCCCCTTTTCTCACACCCTCTGATCAAACAATTCCTAAGAGGGGCTAGCAACTTAAGGCCACCCAGAAGAGCACCTACCCCAGCTTGGGACCTTAACTTTGTGTTGTAAAATCTCACCCTGCCCCCCTTCGAACCAGCATCTTCAGCAGAGTTACACTTTCTCTCCTTGAAGACAGCTTTTCTTCTGGCCATCATTTCAGCCAAAAGAGTCTCCGAGCTATGAGCACTCATGGCTGTGGAGTCCTTCATCATCTTCCATGCTGACAGGGTTTCCCTCAGGACTAACCCATCCTTCATGCCCAAAGTGGTGTCCAGTGTGGCTCTCAACCAATCCATTCATTTGCCCACCTTTTTCCCTAACCCAAAAGTCAAGGGGGAAAGGATCCTGCACTCTCTAGATGTACACAGACATCTCAGATTCCATCTAGACAGGACTAAATCGTTCAGAAAGTCTGATCGATTACTGGGTTAACTTTGCTGCAGGGGCAGAGGGCAAAGCCATCTCCAAACAAATAATTTCCAAATGGATAGCACACTGCATACATTTCTGTTACAAGCAACACAGAAAACCTCCCCCTAAGGGGGGGGGGGGGTCAGGACTTACTCCACCAGAGCAGCCTCCACCTTTGCAGCTTTCCTCAGAGGAGTCCCCACCAGGGACATCCTGGAGGCTGCCACCTGGACATCTGTTCACACTTTTACCAAGCATTACCACCTGCCTATCTACTCCAAATCCAGGGCAGGCTTTGCCACTGCAGTCTTGCAGGGCATCCCCTAGTTTCCTTGACTGCCTCCACCCTTTTCCTCAGCTTTGGGCATCAACCCAAATGTGATGACTGCAACAGTGAAACACGAAGAACATAGTACAGTTGTGTAGGCTTACCATAAATGTAGATGTCTGAGTGTATTCACTGTTGCAGTCCTGGTTTCTCTCCCTCCACCCCCTCTTCTCTTTCTCTTTCTCTCTCTCCTTACAAAGAATATTTTGGTATTTACTTTCTACTGGGGGGTTCTTCCCCCATAACCTGGCTTCCATTTGGGGGCTTCTGACAGTTATGGCAAGAAAAACTGATGTAATGGCGTCGGCTGCCTTAGTTTATACTACTGACGACCTGACGTCAGTCCTGAAGTGCGAGCAACCGATGCAGAAATACTAAGCCTCTGATGTTCGGGCCGGCTGAGGGCTACCTTGGCGGGGATAACCCAAATGTGATGAATGCAACAGTGAATACACTTGAACATCTACATTTATGGTAAGTTTACACAACTGTACTTTTCAATCACTGTGTGCTGTATTTCAATTTATGTCTCCCAAATATCATATGCTTAGTTTTTGATGTCTTCATCAGCATATTATTCTCCTGTACCCAAATGATCAATTTAGTCAAATTCTTTTGTAGACATGCTGTATCTGTACCACATGTAATCGGTTTACCCAATTTCAGGTCATCTGCATATAGACTGTAGAACACCTCAGATGAAAAGGTTAGGTGTGAAAGATATATTCTAAACAAGTAAGGGCCTAGGACAGAGCCCTGCCTGATTGTAACCAAGAATTTCACTTGTCCAGTCGCTGTATGAAACTTGCCATGTCCTATTTGTAAGCCATACAGCTATCCATTTTATCAAGAGTATATCAATACCTAGCTCTTCTAATTTATTGTTCAGTGTTTTGAGTATGACCCTGTCAAATGCTGAAGTTAAGACTATATAAATTACATCACAGCACAATTTTCATTCATAGCTGTTGTTATATTGTTATAGAACATCATGTTGCAGGTGGTAACAGATCTGTTTTCAACGTATGCTTGCTGATATATGGTTTCAAGTCCTAACCTATCCAACTCTGACAATAATTTATCCAATATTACCTTCTCCATTATTTTTGCACAACATAAGAGTAGACTTAAGGGACTATATAACTCTGGGTTTCTTCTACTCGCTTGTCCTAGTCCACTTTCCATTAAAGATAGGTTTAATAAGTGCACGCCTCCAATCTTGAGGACTCTCCCCATATTTATTTGACCTAGTAAATAATATATATAATGGCACTGTAAGTTCTGTTCTCAGGTCATTAGTACTAATTCCACCTGTGCTTTGTTTGGATCCAATTTGAACAGTTCTTTTACAGTATAATCTAATTTGATTCCAGTATCTGAGATTACTTGGATGTCACTAGGACAATTTATCACCCTCTTTGTGAAGCCAAACTGTTTTGCATAAGATTTTGTAAATACAGCTATAATCTGTTGTGTCTGAGAATAAATTTTAGAATCTATACACAGTTTATCAGTTTGCATATCTTTACTCTTTCCATATCTTATGAATCTATAAAAAGGTTTCCTATTATCCTCCATATCTTTGTGTAAAATTTTTTCAAAATTTTCTTGATCTTGTCTCACACTATGCTTAATTTGTTTGTCCAGCTTATTTCAGTTTTCAAAGGTGTAGTTTGACCTCTCTTTCATTTATTATATTTTTTGTGTCTCACCTTAATCAGGTATCTTGTTCTTATGGAAGTATGTCGCTGACGTTGTACGCCTAGATCCTGATGATAAACATTTTTTTGATTGTTTGCAATTAAACAATTTCTCTTTCAAATCTTTCCACATTCCATGTGCAGTTTTTCCAGTGAACACGTCACTCTGGTTAGCTTTCAGCTGTTTTGCTTCTGCATTGTCTGTAATTAATCTTCTGTACATTGGTTTAGATTTTAGTTTCGCAGAATTATCTACTAACAAATTAACCTCTATAACCCCACGATCACTGCACATCAACAGTGGTAAAACTTGACTTGAAGTAGCAGTAATTTCTTCAAGAACACAAACAATGTCTAGTGTTCCATTCCCTGGCAATTTTTTTTACAATCTGAAGCAATTGTTGTTCCTGAACATATGCCGTGAATAATTTCTTTACTAATGTTGTTGAATCAATACTATTCCAATCCGTTTCTGGTAAATTTAAGTCCCCAGCTAATATTACTCTTCCCCCCTGTGTTTCATGCCAGAAATGTATGAATTCCTCTAGGTCATCAGCACTTGACTTTTTGGTGGCCTGTACACTCCATCAGTTGTTATTTGTTGCAGAGTTGTCTTTGTCAGAGTTACACAGTCTATATTATTGGTGTTATAACTGAACATGTAATAATTGCAGGTCTCATAGCTATCTTTAATCTCTATCATAACACCTCCATGTGATTTTTTGTTAGAATGTCTTTTTTGTAAGAAGCATGGTTTAGTATTGCTATAGTTAGCAATGGGCAGAAGACAGTGTTTTTTTTCATGGCAGTCAGGGCAACTGTGCGGAGAGAATTCATATAGAGAGCATTGAGAATAGTAATGTGAAAGCTTGTACACTTGCGATATTTACAGTATAGCATTATTTTGTAGCTGAACAGATTACATGAAGCTATGGAAAGTTAAAATGATGCAGTAGAACAGTAGTAGTTTAAGTTGTAGAGTGGTGTTTAAAGCAGGATTTGTGGCCTTGTTGAAGCAAGTGGGTAGTAGTTTTCCTCTAAACTCTTCCAAGGAGGGGAGAAACAAATGGCTGCTAGGAGGCTGTCCCAGAAGTTTGGATCAGGTATAGACAATGCGTGTTCTGAAACAGTGAGAAAATGAAGTGATCTAATTAACGGGGGACCATTGCCATTATGGAAGTGAAGACTTTAGGTAGTGAATAAGAGATACAGAGCTTAGAACAAAGCTGTCGATAGTCACGGTCTTTGATGGACATACAAATAATGATAGCTGTAGCAAATATGCTTTCAAAAACATGGGCGAGGGCGATGCCACTGTGTTTGTATGGTGGATCAATTAAACTGAATCAACAGATATGGTAAACCAGCGCCTGAAAGTCAGATAAATTTGAAGATAGAAGATTAAGGTAAGAGAGGGAGCCCATTCTCAAGCTGAAACAGCAGCTTACCTTTGCAGTGTTTCAGGGTTGAGAAACTTTGAATTATGATGGTATACAGTAATTGCCTTGTTTGTCTTTTCTCTCTCTCTCTTTAATAGGGGTCTGTGTGTAATGTACTGTAAGGATTGGGAGAGGAGAAATACCAAAGTACTTGAAGGTGTTAGTGAGTTCATCTGTAAGGCTGTTAATGATTAAAGTTGGGGGGGGGGGGCAATATCAAAGAACAGATGTTTCCAGGGGAAAGCTAAAGCTGTCAGCACCATCTCTCTCACTCATACTCTCTGCACTGAGTAACTCAAGGCTCTATCCCTTCTCCCTTTGTATAAACAATCTCTCCATTAAACTAAAGATTCAAAATATCCTAATGAATGCTGCTAACACTTGCATTTAAATCATGAACAACTTATAAACCAGTTTTTAAGGAACTTCAATCCTCCTTTATTTAACTAAGCCCTATCCTCTCTCACCAACTAATCCTCAGTTCTAAAACTAAGCATATGTTTGAAAGTTAGCACTTAAACCAATTAAGTGTGGAATTGGTAAAGTGCAGGATTTTTATACTCAGGTTCTTGTGTAATAAAAAAAGCCAGCTTAGCAGTGACATAAATGGTGATTATTAGGCAAATGCATTAGAAAGCCACCTAACAGCTTTATAAACTATAACACACCGCATGCTGCCACACACAAGACAATGAGTTGCAAACTCCATATTATTCAGTTAATCAGTCAACAGCTTTAAAAAGGGTTAGAGACCTTGCACTGCCACAGAGCCTGATCTTATTTTATTATAAGTATTTGTGTGTTGGGGGTACGTGCTAAAACTCCATATGCCTTCTGATCATACATTCAGTTTTATGTTTTTGAAATATTCTTGACATCCATTTCTTATTATTTATTTATTATTATTATTTACATTTGTTGACCGGGAGAGTCCGACTGGACACAGGTCCGTTTTCAGCGGAAGCCCGGGGAGAAAAGCTCCACATTATTATTTGCATTATACAGTAAAAAAACATAGCATTTAAATATAGACATTAGTCCAGTTAAGGACGTAAGACAAGAAGAAAACAGATGTAAAACAGCTGTAGAGCATAGTACAATTTTAAAATATGGTGACATATACTAGACATGGTTAAAATGTAGTTGAGATTCATCAGTGAACAATTGATACAAACTGCAGTTGTTGCTACAAGAAGTTAGTATTATGTGGTAGGTAGCTGGGAACCTGAGTAGCCAAGCTTGCTAAGAGTAGGTTGTTGATAGGGGGCTGAGAGAGGTAGTGGGTGGGGGGAGTGAATGGTATTAGAGGGGGGGGGGTTGCAAGGGTATATCTGCCAAGTTTTGAAGTGTGATTTTCGTAAGGATTTAGGAGAATAATGCTTAAGCAGAGTTAATGGCTCTTGTGACCTGTAGGAGGTTTTTGTGGCTGGATCTTAGTGGTCTCATGGTTATGTAGGGTTGGAGTAGATTCTGGAGGGATGGGACTTTTAGTGGTTGGTTTATTAGTTTGTGGGCGAGTGTGAGTTGGTACCATTGAAGGAGGTGGGGAGCTCTAGCCAGCCCAGTTCTGCTAGTGAGAGACAGTGGTGAGTACGGTAGGAAGCTCCTGTGGTGAATTTGGCGATTTTGTTGTAGCAGGGTTCGAGCTTATTTAGATCACATTGTCTAAGGTTAGTAAATATTGGAGAGGCATAGAGTAGGGTAGAGATAAGATGAGAATTTGCTACCGAAATTTTAGCTGCTTTGGTAAGTAGTTGCTGATTTCTATATAATGCTCCTAGTTTTTTGTGCACATTTTTAATGGTCATGAAAATGTGAATGTCAAAGTTTCGTTTATTGTCTATTTCTACTCCTAGTAATTTGGTGTGTTCTGTAGGATGGATGGTGGTGTTGTCTTTTGCTGTGATGTTAAAGTGACAGCTGTCTAGGGTAAGTTTGGTGGGTTGGAAGATTAGTAATTTTGTTTTGTTTGGGTTGAGTATTAGTTGGGCATCAGATAACCAAGTTTCAGTAGAAGAAAATGCTTCCTGTGTGACGTTTTGCAGTTCTGGTAGGGAGTGGGCTGTGCAGATGATGGTTGAGTCATCTGCGTATTGTATGAGTGTGCCATGTGTTGTGGCTGAGGCTAGATTATTGGTGAAAATAGAGAAGAGTAGGGGTCCCAGGATGGACCCTTGGGGAACTCCTATGGAGACTGGTAGTTGGGGGGATAGGTTGTCCTGCCAAACAACTGCTTGTTGGCGGTCAGATAGGTAACTCTGAAACCAGTTGATGACTGGTTGAGAGAAGGATAGGTTATTGAGCAGAGAGATGAGTTGTTTGTGTGGGACCATATCAAAAGCTTTAGAGAGGTCTAGGAAGGTAGCTGAGGAGAGATAACCTGCATTTTTATTTTGTAGGATAGTGTTAGAGAAAGAGAATAAGGCGGTGGTGGTGCTATGGTTAGGTCAGAAACCGTGTTGTGTGTTGGAGAGGAGGTTGTTAGCAAGGAGGTGATCTGAGACTTGAGAATGAATGCATCTCTCTAGTATTTTGGAGAGTGGCAAGAGAATAGCTATGGGGCGGTAATTGGTTAGATCTGTGGATGGGCCTCCTTTGTTTAGGGGAATTATGTGTAAGACTTTCCATGGTGTAGGAACATAACTTTCTGACAGAGATCTGTTAATCAAGAGTGATACGGGGTAGGCTAGAGCGTCAGCTGCAAGTTGAATGTATTCACCTGGGAGGTTGTCTGCTGCTAATTTGGTGGTTTTAAGTTTAGTTAGTAGTTTTATTTTGGAGGTAGGAACAGGAGAGAAAGAGAAGCTAGTTGGGAGATTGTTAGTTCTAGTTGATGGTGTGGGTTTATGGGGGGGGTTGTGTTGTCTAGCTAGTGATAGTACAGTTTGTGTGAAGTGATTGCTGAAAGAGGTAGCAATATTTTTGGAGGAGTAAGTTAAGTTAGGAGTGGGTGTACTTACTTTACCTGGGTGGAGGATGGAGTTTATTGAGGACCAGAATTGTTTGGGGCTATGTTGGGAGGAGGTGAGGGCAGACTGGTAGTATTGGATTTTGTCCTGTTTTATAAGCTTTTTGGTTCTATTGTGTAGTTCTAGGAATTTTTGCCTAGTAGAGGGGGTTTTGGTTTTGTGCCAGTTGTCCCATGCTTTATCCCTGTTTTTCATTTCAGACTTCGTGTTTTTTTGTAGCCATGGGGATTGTTGGGCTCTAGTTCGGGAATGTCTTATGGAGGCATGGTAATTAAGGATGCATATGAATGTTTTATTAAAGTAGTCAACTACGTCATCTAGTTTGAGGTATTTTAGAGGTTGCCAGTTACAGTCTTTTAGGGATGAGCTGAATGAGAGAGGGTTGAAGTTAGTTTTTTTGTGTATTTGACGGTAGATGATGGGTTTTGCTTTATAAAGGTGTTTTCTTAGTAAGAAGGTTGGGGAGTGATCACTGAGGCTGTCAGATAAGCAGCCTGCTATATATGACTGGGGGCTCTTATTGACTAGTATCCAATCAAGGGTAGTGTGTTTGTTGGAGTTATTTATCCTAGTAGGTGACTGGACTAGTTGGGTGAAGCCATGAAATTTACATGATGGGTTGGGTGGTTGCTACAGCAGGATTGCCAGTCAGTGTTGAAGTCTCCTAGAATTAAAGTTTCTTGGGGTAGGTGGTGGGTAGTCCAGCTGAGGAGGTTTTCAAGTGGAGGGATGTTGTGGCCAGGTGGGAAGTAGCAACCTATTATGTTTAGGGTTTTATTTTGGTTTATTTTAAGGTTGGCATATATTATTTCTTCCTTACCTATTTGGGGAGCTGCTAACTTTAAGATCTAGATGTCTAGATGCTACTTAAATATTATAGCTATACCACCTCCTTTTTTGTTTAGTCGGTCTACTCTTAGTATATTGTAACCAGCAGGGAGGATTTTCTCATTAGTAATGTGTGGTTTTAACCATGTTTCTGTAAGGATCACTACATCAGGGGAGTAAAATTCTCTGGTGGCATGGAATTCAAGCACCTTGTTGCACATACTTCTAATATTTAGGCTTATCAGAAGGAGGTTGGTTGGCTTTCTATTGGCTGTGATTTGGGAGATGTGGTTTGTAGTCTGATTATGAGGGGAGGGGTTGGAGATAGAGGGACCAGGATTAGGATGGATGTCTCCACTGAGTGCTAGGTTGGATATGGATGAGATTATTAGTTTTATCAATTTCTGTATATGCTTGCTTATAAGGGAAGTTTTTTGATTGTGTTCTGTGGGCAATAGGTATGGTGGTAGGGTTATGTTAGGTTGAGGGGTTGTTTTTAGTTTAGGTACTGTGGTCTGTAGTCTATATAGAGGGTGTATTGGGAAGGTTGTTGACCTGATGAGAGAGTAGTAGAGTATAGGTGGGATATAAATGGTGGTGCAGTGGTAGTGGTTGAGTGCAGGAATGGTGGAGGTTTAGTAAGATGTGATGTATGCAAGGAGTGTGCATGCAGTGACTATAGGTATGGTGTGCTTGTACATATTAGCTGAGTAGGAGGGATAGTAGTTAGAAGTTGTAGGAGGCAGTATAGGTGTGGTGATTTTATAGGTTGAAGGGTGGGAGGGGTTACTGTTTGTAATAAAGGTAGGACCACTGGGGGTGGGAGGGAATTGGGGGAAGGGAGGGGAGCGTAGCGGGCAACAGATAAAGGAAGACTATCAGTAGGTTTATAGGTTGTAATGAAAAGGGCTGGCCTTGATTAGGCTGCAGTTGTTCTTGTGGGGAGGGGAAGGATCAGAATAGACCTTGCACTGCCACAGAGCCTAATCTTATTTTATTTTAAGTATTTGTGTGTTTGGGGTACGTGCTAAAACTCCATATATCTTCTGATCATACATTCAGTTTTATGTTTTTGAAATGTCCTTGACATCCATTTCTTGAACACATAACAGACTAGTTATGATCTTACTCCTCTGTGATGTACCGTACAGCTTCTTGTTCAAGTTTGTTAGATTTGTTCTTAACTTTCAGCCTCTTTGTTTATATTCCTTATTAGTTTGTGTGTGAAAATGAACTGTTACTGAATGTTTATGTAAAATAAGCATATGTTAATATGATATGTAAGAAGTTTTTGGGGGGTACATTATACATATGTGTGTGTGTGTGTGTGTGTGTGTGTGTGTGTGTGTGTATTCAACCTTATTTTCATTATTGTAATGAAATTCAGGATGTTCTTATGCTTCAGCATATTGTTAGCCATTTCCATTTCTGAGACATTTAAATTGGCAGATGGTAACATAAACAAACTCATGGATTCACATAAAACTGGGAAGTGCAGCCATGCTTGAAATCTTCATTGTAACTGATTGTGCTGATACAAGCACAAACATCACTTTCTTTTCTGCATACTGCGGTACCTTGAACTCCGCTGATTAATGCAGAGCTTTGTTCAAAAGATATAGGGTGGTGTAGGGAGACTAAGATGTAATCCACTATGTTTTAGATTCCTTTAGTACATAAGATAAATCATTTTGTTTTACTTAAGTCACACTCAGTTAAACCTTTTTGTTCCTTTTGTGCATATTGTACCCAGAGTCAGATATTACATGTCAACAATTTAACATTTTTCAGAAAATGAGACACTTGTACACCATATTTTACTGGTTAAGTCATTTTTTTTGAAACAGTGATTAAAATTACATATTAATATAGTTTTTCTTTTTTTTTTTTTTTTTTTTTTTTTATAAAACTAATTTGCTGACATTCCTTTTCTTACATTTGCATCACTACATGTAGTGCATAAAGTGACAAAAATAATTTTTAACTTTTTGGTCAGTTTTTGCAGTCTCCACTGATTGTAATGTTGAACCTTGGTTATACCTTTCCTATAGTCCTTTCACTGAGTATAAATTTTACTTTCAAGAACATGAGCTAGGGGTAGCATGGGGCTACATCTGTAGAGTTTATTGAGCACACCACCACATATGTGCATTAGAGTTCATGGATACATCCTGCATTATCTATAAGGTGACATCACTGAGGAATGCTTAAAATCTGTTTGGGCCGTGGCTTAATACAAGTTTATGAAGTTTTTTTATTAAAATTCCATTCAAATGACAACTGTAAGAGTCATCAAAAGGGTTAAAAAGTAGCCTCTTGAAGAAAAGTGAAACCACAAACTCCAAAACAGAGAATGAAATAATGTATGTAGAGATAGAAAGTGAATGACAGGAGGGAAAGACAGTCCCATTGCAACAGAAAGCAACACTTTAGTATAGGAGTCAAGTTGTATACACCCATGTAAAGTGGTAGAAAGACTGAGACTGGCATTGCTTGACCTAAGAGGAAAATCTGACGAAACAGTTTACAAAAGTAAAATACTGCATGAATGCAAATTCGTATTAAAAGAGAGGCCTTGTATCAGCTCGGGTTAAATAAACAAAACAAGTGAACCACCAGATAAACTAACCAAAGAAAAATGATTGGCTGGGGGATTTATTGTTCCTTACATACGTATTATTCCCTCTTGGGAGTTGTAACCAAAGTGATTATCCTTGTAAATATTTAGGGTGTAAAAGCATATCATCAGCTCTATAAACTTAAAAAATGATGGAGGAGGGGTCATTACTGCTTGCATATATGGCTTTCATTTCTTGAAGCTGCCACCAAAATAATTACTCTTGTGAATATATTTGAGGCTGTGTTACATGAAAAACAATATAAATGTTTGTGAAGCACTGTGCGATTGATCTGCAAATCTCCTCACAACAAAAATCTCTCTTCACAACAAAATTCCACTCGAAAATTTCCAACCCTGCAGACCCATTGGTTAAAATTGGTGGAGGAAATGTTTTACATTAAAAATAGTACAAAGCATATAATTATTGTGCATAAACTACTAAATGTAAAATTCAAACCGAAAAAAAAACACAGAATTTCATAGGTTCTTGGGTAATTACTAGGCTAGCTGCCTTTGCAGAGCACTTTAAGCCTTACCAGTTTCCCTTCAAACCCTGTACCTCATATTTATGAGTTCAACACCTTAACCATTATGCTAACCCCCAGTCCCTAATGACTGATGATGATCTTTCTAGCATACTAATGATGTTTATAAGTAAGTTCCAGTCTAGCTGCTCTTGAGGGCCATTTTAAGCCTATCCAGTTTCCCTTGGTGAGAATCAAACCAGACAGAGAGAAATGCAAAGTTTGACACCTTAAGTATTAGGTCAACCATATTTTATAACTATGGGCTCACTCCTCACACCCCATCATGCCTTATTGAGTACATATGGCATTGTGAATAAAGTTGGTGCAGCTGTTGCCAGTTTGTGTTTGCAAGGGGTTTGCATTAGTGTTCCTTGTGGTTAGCCGGATGTATGAGTTGGCTTACTTAACTCACTGTTGACTGAATTAACACTATGCTTTTTTTTGGAGGTCTAATGTCTGCCTTGATAGGCCAAACTCAGTCCTGGGGAAACAATTACACATTTTTTCTTTAGCGTCTTTTGTGAGTATGGTAGTGATTATATGATGCTTTAGTTTTGAGTTGCTTTGTTCATAAATGAGCTTGTGTTGCCTTGTCATGTAATTTACGTCTGTCTAGAAGTGTTTTGGGTTAGCTTTGAGATGGGCTTATTTGTGTCTAGTCTTGGTTGATTTAGCCATTTCTGCATATTTCCCATGGAGTTTTCTCTGATGGTGACACAAGAGGTAAGGTATGTTTTGATTTCCAGGACTGCCAGGTTTTGTCTTTTGCTTTGTTTGTGCTACACTTTTCTTACTTAGCCATGGACGTTTATTCCATCTGAATCTTTGTTTGTGGGGGAAACCAACTTGGACTTTGGTGATATTGTTCATAGGTTCATAGGTTAGTACTAGGCTAACTGCCCTTATGGGCAATTTTAAGCCTAGCTAATTACCCCATGTGAGAATCAAACCTTAGACCTTGTGTTTCTAAGGTAAGCACCTTAACCATTACACCAACCTCCCACCCTGTGTCTGTCACTGTCTAAATGGCTTGTCAGTACATAGTGTAGTTCGTGACTTGATGTCTTTTTTTGTTTATGTCAGTGAACAAGCAGAATTGCCTGTCTGCTTACCAGGAGGCTTAATCTGTGCATAGTTCGTTTTCACTGAGGCCAGTGGAGAAAATCTGAAACAAATACAAATTCAGCAACCTTTAATTGACTATGACAACAAAGCAGGATGCTGCTAATGTTTACTGTGAGATGACAGAGTTAAACTGTCTAGGTCCTTATGTACAAAAATGTGCAACATCTACAAAGGAATGTAACTAAAAACAGGTACAGTTTATTCTAGGAACAAAATATAATACATATACAAGGAAATAGTGATACATAGAATATCTTGTTTCACAGGTGCAAATATAAAAAAAGAGTACATTGCTAATATTCACAGTATTGACAGAGTAAGCATTTAAAATGTTTTAAGAGTTAATTATAGGGTACTGTAATGTACAGTATACATATACAGCATGTATAAGAGAAAGCACATAATGTAAACAGAGGAACAGTGATTCATTTTGTCATAACACATATGCATGTTTAACCAGTTTTGTCAAACAGTACCATTATTGGAAACACACTGGCTTGCATAATTAAGAGAAGAATTTGGAGGTATCTTGGGTAGAAGGTAAGTAGATGATAAAAATTGGAAATAGTGATTGCAATTGAAAAGGTCAGAATTTTGCAGGAATGCAAGATAGAAGCAGGCAGAGAAAGTGGTTGTGGGAAGGGAGGGTGCAGCTGAGGAATCTGGAGGAAATGTATATAAAGATAAGAGTATTTGGTTTAAGTACAAACAAGGTAATTTAATGTAGTCAGTAGACAGCAATAAGCTGCTAAGGTACGGGTGGTGGGGAGAAATGTATACTCAGTAACATCTGTAGGACTGATTTATTCTAAGATGTTAAAGCACTACTTGTTTCAACATAGATTTTGATTTGTTTTGGCAGTTTGCTAATGACAGTTTGTCTTCTTCTCTAGGTGTAAAATTTGAAAAAGCAGCATCACTGAATTTGATTTTTGAAGGTGGAACAAGTAAGAGGAACATTCTTGACCTTCGAAAAAAACGTAATGGTGAGTACCATTTCAGAGTATTGCCAGTGTCATATGATTTATAGCACCCAGGCTGTTTATGAGACATGACAGGTTGTGGTGCCAGTGAGGAGTACTACAGCTTACTTCACTGAATTTTTGTTTAGGACACTTTGTTGTTGGCTATAAGATGGCAGACTATATGCAAACAGTGCAGTTTTATTCTGTGATTGATTGCACTTATTTTTAAAGGATCAGCTGTTCAGAGTTGTGATTTCTGCAGTGGACATAGTTATTGAGAAAGTTTTCATTCTTGCACTGGACCAGACTGTGGCAATAAGTATATTTGATGGAACTTCAGCATTTATACCCATTAAGGAACTTGCTGGGATTTGTATAATTTTGCTTTGTGATAATAGTGCAGATTGTAAGGTCTTGTTGCAATTAAAGTTTACATCTCCTAAGAGGGGATCAGTTGTTTCATGTGACTGATGTATTTATCTCTTGTATATATAAATCAAGAAGTGAAGTGAAGGATCGTTATCAACAGCTTTGTTTAATTATATATCAGAATTACGGCAATGAATGATTCTGGGCAGCGATTTTTCAGGCTTTAACAGATGTCCACTGGAGAGTTATGTTGGGGGTGATGGTCAGTGAGAATTAAAACTCCCTTCCTACTTTTGTTATCATAGAAGGTGTAAACTGTGTGACTAAGGTTTTAACCAGTTCTTAGATATCTCCACTGTGACTGGATTGTGTTGAATGGTTTGGGCCTTCTAAAAGAAAACCTATCTTATATGAATAATGGAGTATGAAATGTGTGTGCATGTTTGTGTATGCGCGTGCACATACACACACACACACACACACACACACACACACACACACACACACACACACACACACACACACACACACACACACACACACACACACACTTTTGTTTGCTAATTGAGAAGTTCCAAATAAGCAGAATTTCTTTTCAGTGGTGGCCTGGGAAAGAAAGTTTAGTGCAGTGTATAAGCATGGTTTATTATGGAATCGTTTTAGCCAAAGAGGGCAGAAATTCAGTTCTTTAATACAGACTAATGCATGGCAATTTGACAGCCTCTTAATAGCCATATAAGATTAGCTGCACAAAATGAGAGCAATCATATAATATTGAAATGAGGTATGATAACAAGTACAGTGAATATAAGCAGACGAAAAAGTAAACAGTGCCCAATTAACAATGGGATATTAATATAAAATAGTAGAATCAATCAAAATATCAGTTTAATTGTCAAATAGCTTCACTGTCACGTGATTTCAAGCCATGGATACATATCATACATGATATAAACTACTGTATAAGTATGAGCAGAGATTAAGGGTGAAATAAGTATTATATATGGAACAAGAACAGATAGTTATAATTAAGTGAGCAAATATAATGCAGTAAGTACCACAGGACGTTACAGATAGAAGCCTGAAAGAACAGTAGAATAACTGAGTTTACTGTCACATGAAGAGAAGCTTTAAGAGGATGTACCGTGCGCTGTAAATAGGTTGTCATGTGATTATACTGTTGCAGGGGCCAAGTTCTGTCATACTGTTGTTTTATGGCTTATTATTGACTAGCTTTTGATTAGTCATTATTGAAACTTCTATATTTGTTGTTGGCTATTTGAATCATTTAGTGTTTTGTCTTGAAGATGTCAGTAACTTAGTAAGATGTTTTGCCAAAACATCACTAAATGAATTCTCACAATGATGCATGTAGAAGTGCATCTTTTCCACCCACTGCAGATTTGATGCTACTGAGTTGGCAATTAAAAGTGGTTATTATTTCAAAGTACGTTTAAGAGTGAGCTAATGTATAGCTGCAGTGGGTCATAGAACAAGGAACATTTGGAGAATAGTCAAGCAAACATTTGGGGTGCACCTCAGTTTGAATGCCAGTTACAGAGATGGAGCCCATGACCACAGAAAAGCGTAGGAAACCTGCTGTCTTTGTCTCCGTGATGAAGGATTGATTTCAAACTGTTTTAACTGAGTGCAAAAAGTGAACAAGAAATTGTTAAAACTGATGACCAAAAGAGATACAAGTCATGTGATTAAGCAAATGCCATTTTTTTTTTTCACTGCAAAGAAAAGGATGGTGATGAAGGGGCAAGTAAGTAATTCTCAAGTGCAGCTGGTGATGTTTACAAGTTAATGGAATTGAAGCATAAGGCAAGGATGAAATAACTTGCTTTTTTGGATTCAAGGATGAAATATCTGTTTGTGGTTCGAGATCTAGAAAGAGGCGAAGGTCTACACTGTGTGGCATATATGAAAGATAGGCTGGTGGAGTAGTCTGGTTACCCAACTAACAGCATTACTTTGAAAAGAGTTTGTACTATACCCTG
Source organism: Protopterus annectens (assembly GCF_019279795.1). Taxonomy (NCBI): domain Eukaryota; kingdom Metazoa; phylum Chordata; order Ceratodontiformes; family Protopteridae; genus Protopterus; species Protopterus annectens. Next base: position 1,779,628,719 of record NC_056726.1, on the reverse strand, counting down.
GTCTATATTGGCACTTGTAGCCAGATGGTCTTGAAATATATTGCTGAGGTTCCTGTCTTTGACAGGATTTGTCTTGACTGTGGCATACTGGCAAAGTTTGTTACCTAGGAAACAGGAAAATCTTCTTTGGCAATGGCTATTCTGTCCAAATGGCTAGTCAACATGCAGCATTTCTTGAAGTTGTAGACTAGGTCTTTATTAATTGGTTCAGTGTTTTTGCTGATCCAGGGCAGGCAGTGAACAGGGTTTCCTAGTGTGTAAACATAATTGAAGCCTGTAGTGTGTTACATGACTGCTTGGGGTTGGGGGTGGGCTCAAATGGTCAATTATACAAGGTACTGAAACTGAAGGTGATACACTAGTGATTACAAAATGCGATCCTCTCCTGAGTGTGATTCATTTTCAGCAGTTTAAGTAGCTAGATGTTTCTTGGGTAGGGCTTAATGTGATCTTTAGTTCAATTATTTTTAAGCTGTTATGTAAATAAATGTGCACCGTAACATTCAGTAGTATTAATAAGTAGCAAATCAGCATCTTGAAACACATTCCTCAGAAGATATAATAGATTTGTTTACATGGGACAAAAAAATTAAACTCCAGTCCTTTATAACAGCTTTACCAAAAAGTAAGAAGGTCACACAGACAAACCAATTAGCAAAAACTACAAGAAAAATCTAGAAAAGCTGGAGTTTTCATTGTGTGATACCTTAAATCTCCTGGAATTGAGGCCTATGGGGTATAGAAATGACCCCTTAAGGAAATCAAGTGTTTCAGCTGTATGGTTTTTGAATGTCCATGGCTTTTTACTTTTTAAGTCTTTGTTGACAGATTGTTAGTTGGGATATTTTGCAGACACCTTAATGGTTATGGACATCAGTTGGATTTAAAGATCCTGTGTTTCTAGAGTATATCCAAACAGTCCGCTTATGCTGTGCTGATGAGGACATAAGGCTGAAATGTGAATGTCCACAGCTAGTGGCATTTGGCTTTTTTGGCCTGCATCTGTCCATAAAGACTTAAAAAGTAAAAAGTCATGGAGGTTCAGAAGCCATATAGCTGAAACACTTATATCACAAAGGCCTCTTTTCCAGGAGGTTTAAGGTATCTCACAATGAAAACTCTAGGTTCTCATTTTTTTCTTGTAGTTTATAGCATCTTTAGGGGGAAAAAAACAGTATTTTCAGTCATTGAACAGGTTTTAACTCAAAGGTATTTATCAGTTAGACACATCGGCTCCCTTCTCTCTCAGGCATCTAAGACTTCTACCAAACATGTCACAACATGCAAAGCTTTCATTACGGTTCTTTCCTTCAGACTCACCTTCACTGGTGACTCCTTGAAAGAATCCTTCCTTAACCCAGTACTCGAAAAAACAGGAATCTTGTCTCTGCCTGCTTCTCTTTTCATTATATATCCCAAGGAACATCCTTTCTCTATTGAAATTTGACTGCTGTCTTTAAAAGGCAAAGCATTCTTTGCTGAACTACCACTATACTACATGACCCCCTCCCGCAGGGTAGAACCTTCAGTTTGAGCCCCAGTAGACTGGGGAGGTTACTGTACATGGGTCTCTGCATATATGATAAGGGAAGGGCTGGGATCGTTACGCATTTATTTGTTTACTTTGTTGACTGAGGTAGAGCACTTATGTGAACAACAAATAACTGCAAAGAAAAATAAGTTTCCAAGCCAAGTGACCAAAGGCGAAGTATATATAAATAGGAAAATAAAACCATTATAAGTAATAACTGGAGTAATAGTGAAAAATAAGCATACAATGGAAGGTGTTAATTACAGTGGTCTAAGTAAATAGGGGTGGGGCGGAGAAGGTTGTAATATCAAACCAAGTCTGTGAGATGGCATACGTATATATATATATATATATATATATATATATATATATATATATATATATATAGTAAGTGTTAAGAGTGGGTGAGTAAAGTAGGAGGTATGAAGGGAAGAGGGATTCAGAAAAAAGGATGCAAGTAATGGGATAGATGACAATGAAGAGGGAGATGCAGGTGCAGATGACTTGAGAGTAAAACTAGAGGAAAAAGGTACCAGTGAGGATGTAGATTAGAAGGTTGTATCTCAAGATAAGTGTATGAAAGGAGTGTACTGACAAACCTTTTCTAGGGTTGACAGTTACTGTACAACAGTAGGGAAGTGCCAAGAAAGAAAACTGTAGCTTGATGAAAAGGACTATGACAGTAAGACTGCTTCCCAGTCCCATCTGAAGGATGTCCTGTTAGTGCTGTTTCTTCAGCAATGAACAGAGAAACCTAAGGAGGGGAATGAGTGTATAGTGAACAGCGTGAAGAGGATTTTTGTACAGATCCACTCACCTCCATGCAGATCTCAGTTGCTGGAGAGAACTCAGGCAGGAATGAATTTAATGCCTGGTCTTGTGTGGCATGTGCATTCAAATCAAATGTATAAATGTAACAAAGGACATTTGTGGAGAGGGAAGCGATGAACCCACATGACTGATGACATAAGTACAGGTACTGTGGTTTGACATAAATGGTTATAAAATCCATAATAACAGCCACATGAAGACTACTTCAGTGTTTGGAGGCTTGTTTCAAAAATGCTTTACTTTTGTTCTGTTCACTAAGATGAACTTGGTGGATCTTTTAGAACTTAAATTGTTTTCAAAGAAATTCAACATTGGCATCTGTTTTGGAAGTGAAACTACCTTGAATAAGGCAGAGCAGTTACATTGAAAAGCACCCTTATTACTTTATATGAAAAACTAAGTGAAAATGATTTGGGATACATGGCATTTAAGGGAGATGGTTGCAAATTTTGCAATCTTATAATCATTGAGTGAAAGCTGGTATTGGATTTAAGAAATTATAGGTCTTTAAGGGTGATGAAACCAGTTAAAGGTGGGGCTGTGGTTCCTATGAGTAGTTTCTCCCTAATCTTGAAGAATGTTGGCTTATCTAAATGGGGAAGGGTAGGTTACTGCCTTCTATATAGGAATGAAGTTAACATAGCTTATGCCAAAGTAGATAGGTAATTTATCTGGTCAGTGATTTTCCTACATGACATAATTAGCTAGAACCATATTTTACACTGTTGAGTGGTTAGCCCTGCCATGGCACGCAGTCTGCGATCCATGATCTCCTGTCTTGAGAATACTGCGCAACACAGTAGCTGCCCAAAGCGACTGATCTGTGCAACTCTTCCCTCTACAGCGCACCATGTAGAGTCCGTGCTGCTGCTGCCCACAGCTCCATTCATTGGTGAGTTTGAGATGGAAACACTCAGTATGTTTTATGGAGATGGAAAGAACCCACAGAGACACAGGGAGAACATGCAAAGTCCAAACAGGCATTAGCTGGAGGTCAGGAGTGAACCTTTCGGGAAATTATGTGTGGCCCTACTTTTGTTTTCAAAATGGGAAGGAACTTGAAATCCATTTTGGAATGTGGAGCAGCCACAGGAGGTAATTCTTTATCACCTCAGATTGGGATGTAGAATTGTGTAACCTGCTCACAATTCAAGTTTATTTTAAAACCCATTAATTTAACATGGTCCTTCTGTGCCAGTGTAATAACCATCAATGGAAATCACAACTGGAGTGGTAAAGGAGTTGTTTATATAGCTAGCTGTCTTATATGTGTTTCATTTTACATGGGGAAAACTGACTGGCTTTGGAGAACAAGAATTTATGAATATTTCTATGCAGTAATGAAGAATAATGAAAGCAATGTTTTATCCAAACATGCCAAGAGCTGTAAAGGTTTTAAGAAATGTTTATTTTTATATTTTGAAAAGGTGTCCGCTCTTATTAGGCAAGGGGAGGCAAAACTTTAATATAGAGAACTTTATTAGCTGTTACCATTAAATGCTTCTCACTCACTTGGTTTGAACGATACAATTTCCAGTAAAAGTGTATTAGTTTTATGGTCCATAAAACTTTGGAGCAAAAACAACTAACACTATTTTTAATTAATCAAATTATTTTAATGAAGATGAGATGATTATTAGAATATATATTTTTTACTTTTTACGTTTTGCATTTGATATTTTACAGTTTTGTATATTAATATGTATTCAAGGTTTCCTATATAGTGTAAACATGCTAAGTGGTTCAGAACAGTCAAATGGTTCATAGGTAAGTACTAGGCTATTGGCCCTAGGGCCTATACAAGCCTAGCCAAACGAGTTCCCTGGCTTTTGCCACCCAAGAAAATTATTCTCCTGTGCCCCTGTCGAGCAGAGCCACAGCAGTGATTCTTTTGGTGAATTTCCTATTACCCATCCAATTGTCAAGATTTCTCTTAAAGAGGGCTAATGAGGAGCTTTGCTTGACATGAATGGGCAGCCTATTTCAGAGCACTGGAAGTCTGTGGGACAGGAATCTATCCCTCCAGCATGTTCTGTTTATTGTGGTGACAAGGTTTAGGTCCCTGGAGCATGTGGCTCGAAGAGATTGGGATTTCTTTAAGTGTAGCATGTCCATCAGGTCTGGGTTAGACATGGCTTTGTATGTTAGGCAGCGGTCACCTCGGCATAGGCGATATGCGACAGAGTAGAGCTGGAGTTTTTTGAGGTGGTCGGTGTATGGCATCTGTTTGAGCCCAGTAATCCTCTTAGTGAGCTATTTCTGTGGCCTTCCCAGCTGTTGCAGATGTCTTGCAAGGTACATGCCAAACGGGGCATTGTACTCTATGATAAGTCTAATAAGGTTTATGGCTATATTGTTATAAGGAGGAAGAAGTTATGTTTATAATGTTCAGTAGATGTTCTGCAGCATTTTAGGGGAAAAAAAAAGATTAACCTTTAATAAAACTAGTACTTGTGCCCAGGTTGGCGTTTTTGTTTTTTTATTCAGTACTGCAAACTAAACAAGGATATACATTTTGAGCCTCAAGAGCAGGAGCACACTCAAGCAAATCTGCAGTCTGCGGTTACCACTCCACCCATACAATATAAGAAGGAATCAGTACTGCAAACTAAACAAGGATATACATTTTGAGCCTCAAGAGCAGGAGCACACCCAAGCAAATCTGCAGTCTGCGGCTACCATTCCACCCATACAGTATAAGAAGGAATCATTACTGCAAACTAAACAAGGATATACATTTTGAGCTTCAAGAGCAGGGTCAGTCCACCCAGGCATTCTACTTGTATGTTTTATGAGAGTGAAGCTATTACATTAGCAGAATTTCTTAGTAGATGTTTGCTCATTGTGAATTACTATTGTGTTATTTTCTTTATAATTTTCTGTTGGTTTAATTTCTCTAGTTGCATTGTATAATTAGTTAGTTGCATTGTATTATTTCTTTCTCCTCAGGCCTCCACTGAAAATGGACATGTATCCAGTTGGACTAGCCCGGTTAACAAATGTAAAATAAATAAAAATAAATGTTCATCGTGTTTCACTGTTGCAGTCATTACTCTTGGGTTGTCCTGCTGGCAGGCTACCCTCAGTTGGCCAGAATTCCAAAGTCTAGGTCCAGCGTCGGTTGCTGTCGCCTCTTCCCTGATGCCAGTGCGCCAGGGGTATAAAAGATGTAGCCGACGCCATTTTCTTCAGTCTTTCTTGCCACACGGTGCCCGAAGCAAAAGCAGTTTGCAAGTGCCGGTCGGCCGACTCCTGAGATTTTCAAATCCGAATTTCAGAACTGAAGTCTTCATTAAAGCTAAGTACCCCATTGGGGAAACTTTTTTTCTTGCTCCAGACCGATGTCAGAAAAAGTTAACAATTGTATTTCTTGTGGGAAGCAAATACCTCATAAGGATTTTCACTCTTACTGTATTCCTTGCCTAGGCCCTGATCACAACGTTGCTAGTTGTCGGTTTTGTGCTAGATTTAACCGACGCACTATCAAGCATCGGTTCGATTTTGCATTTCATTACTTTGGCCGGAAATTTGATTATATAATGCCGTCGGACCAGCCAACAACCGGAGTTTACAAAAAACACAAGGACAAAGAAAAGGATAGGCATCCGAGGTCCAAAACCGACGACAAAGCCTCTTCTAGGCCAGTCACCGGTTCGCTGGTTCTCAGTGAGGTGCTTTCGCAGTCCCTGGTGCCTGCTACCTCAGAGCCACAGGCCGCTTCTGACTCCCACATGGAGCTGACTGGGCCTCTGGATACTCAAGGTATTGGACACTTGGAAATCATTCCCTCAGATGGGTCCGGAGCCGCTGAGCAGGCATCGGCTTCTGAGGGTGTCTTCAGACCTACACAACTTTATATTAAGCCATCTTCAGCTTCAAAGACAAAGACTAAAGCAGCACTAAAGACAAAGAAACAAGTACAGAATTCTCCTACTCAGACTTCCATGCCTAAAAAACAGATGCTCAAAATGGCCAAAGACCTAATTACTTTGATCAGGGGCTCCCATCCCCCTCCTGATAAGAGGCCTAGGCAAGAGACAGAGTATGATTCTTCTGATCAGGTTTCTATTTCCTCTGATTCCTCTTCTGAACAGGATTACTCCATGCTTCCCTATGAGGATTCTGATGCTGAAGAATCCATACCTTCAGCTTCTCCTCCTGAGGATTACTCTTTTGGGGAAACCCTGCATACCATGAGGGAGCATTTCCACTGGGAGAGCCAAGATTATTCTGAATCTAAGAAAAGGCTCAGAGACTTTCTGCTACTTCCTCAGCACAGACCACTTGCTATTCCACCTGTTCTAGACATTGTAGATGATGTGTTTTCAGAGTCCGGCTTGTCCCCTGCACCTGCTAAGCCAGACAGATACTACAGGGTCCAGGATTCTCATAAATTCCTATATAAAAACCCCGCTGCTGACCCAGAATCTATTTCTCAGGGTCCCAAGGGGGTTAAAGCTTCCACTGCAAAAAACCCTGTCCCCTCTGATAGGGATTCCAGGGCTCTAGACAGATGGGGGAAAAAGTCTACACTTCTGCTACCTTGGCTGTAAGGGCTTTAAATTGTCAGTTTCATATGCTTAAATATCAACAATATTTACTGTCACTGCTTAAACAGAAATTGTTGACAAATACTGAATGTTCAGAGAACAAGGAATTGCAGGATTTATTGCATGCAGCTGAACAAGTGGGAAAGCATACTTTGCAATGTGGTTATGATTCACTGGAGGCCTCTTGCAGGGCCGCTGTTGCAGGTTCTGTTATTAGAAGGCATGCTTGGTTAAAGGAACAGACTCTGCCTAATCATGTTAAAGCAAAATTATTAGATGCACCATTACAGCATGATACTTTGTTTGGTACTAAAGCAGAAGAGGTGTTGAAAAAAAATGGAGGATGAAGCAAAATCCGTGCAGACAGTCAAGGATTTCCTACAGGTACAGCCACCCAAGTTTAGCAGGAACTGGCCTTCCAAAAATTGGTCCTTTCCAGTGTCAGACAGACCACAAAGAGGCAGATACAGGTGTCCCAGAGGCAGATCTCAACCCCAAGGTTCATACAGGCCTAAACAATGGGGTGCTCCTACCTCCAAAGGCGGAGAAGACAGATCACACTCTTACAGGAAACAGTCCCAATGACTTTCCTCTACCAGTTCCAGGCACTTTTCTTTTGGCAGCCCCCTTAGGAGGAAAACTAGCACTTTTTTCATCAAATTGGCGAATGGTTACCCAAGACAAATGGGTCCTGAGCATAGTGTCCCAAGGCTACAGGTTCCATTTTCACACTCTACCAAGGTCAAAAGGTATGCCAGACCTGCCACACAATCAATGGGCTGAGTCACAAAAACAAATTACAGCCCTCATGGACATGAGGGCCATTCAGCGAGTACCACAACAAGAGCAGGGGCAAGGAATTTACTCCAGACTTTTCCTAGTACCCAGAAAGGACAAATCCTGGAGACCAATACTGGACCTGTCTATACTAAATATGCTTCTGGAAGTTCCAAAATTCAAGATGTTGACTCTACAACAGCTACTGCCCATGCTGGGCAAGAAGGCTTGGCTCGTCACTTTGGATCTAAAAGAGGCATACCTGCATGTCCCAATCAGACTATCTTGCATAAGATACCTCAGATTCATAGCTGGCTCAATGCATTACCAGTTCTCTGTACTGCCCTTTGGCTTATCTACTGCGCCCAGGGTCTTAACAAAATGCCTGGCACCAGTAATTGCGTTTTGCAGACAAAAAGGAATTCAAATATATCCCTACTTGGACGACTGCCTAATTCAAGCAGAGAACAAAAACATTCTTCTAAAGCATCTGGCGTTTGTAAAAAGATTACTAATTGGCTTAGGGTACACAGTAAATGAAAAGAAATCAAAACTAGTGCCCTCTCAAGAGATAATATTCCTGGGTGCAAGCTTAAATACAACTGCCCAGATGGCTTATCTCACGCCAGACAAACAAAAGCAACTGACTTCTTACTTCAAGAAATTGGCAACAAAAACCCACCTATCTGCAAGGAAAATCCTGCAGGCCTTGGGTTTCATGGCATCCTGCATTCTACTAATTCCATATGCCAGACTGCATAAGAGGAAACTACAATGGTATCTAAAAAGTGTTTGGACTCAGCATTGCCACAGCCTGGAGACAGTAATTGCACTCATTCCCTGCCTGCAACAGGAGTTTCGATGGTGGGCAGAAGCCTGTCACCACAAAAGGGTCTGCCATTCAGTTTACCCACAGCCAGACAGACACTGACAACAGATGCATCAGATTATGCCAGGGGAGCCCATATGGCAGGAAAATGTATTCGGGGCACATGGCCTGCAAACCAGATGCATCTTCACATCAATCAAAAAGAGATGCTAGCTGTTCAAAATGCCCTGACAGCTTTCAAGGACCTGCTTCATCCAGGACAGTTACTGATAAAGACAGACAACACTACGGTCATGTGGTACATAAACAAGCAGGGAGGTACACATTCCTACCACCTCTGCAGACAAGCAGTGACCTTATGGGACACAGCATTGGCTTTTCAAATTCACCTGCAAGCACAATTCCTGCCAGGAAAAACAAATACTCTGGCAGACGAACTAAGCAGAAACCTCATGGACCCCCACGAATGGAAACTGGATCCACAAGTCTTCAGCATGATAATAAGGAAATGGGGATGCCCAGACATAGATCTATTTGCCTTCCCTCATAACTGCCAATTGCAGAGATTTTGCACAAGGATTTATCACAAGCAAGCATGGAAAGTGGACGCCCTATCCTTCAGCTGGGAAAAAACTAACGGTATATGCTTTTCCCCCACTGCCTCTCCTTCCCAGGGTACTCCTAAAGGTTGGACAAGCGAAGCCAAAAATGATACTGATTGCACCAGACTGGCCACGCCAGCACTGGTACCCAATCCTAAAGAGCTTGTCTCAAGGTCCAGCAGGGATATTGCCTCAAACTTCTCACTTGCTGACCCAACAAAACAATCAGATTCTGCACAACCAACTCAGGACCTTACATCTGGCAGCATGGTGGATAATGTAGCCATTCAGAACACTCCACTTTCAAAAGCTGTTATGGATGTTATTTTGGAGGCCAGGAAGCCCAGCACCAGAAAATCTTATGCAGAAAAATGGAAGAGATTCTGTGCTTGGAGCCAGGAACAAGGCATTGACACATGTGTACCAAATATCCCTCAGATTTTACAATACCTAACTGAGATGCTGAACAAAGGCCTTTCCTTCTCATCAATTAAGATTCATGCCTCTGCCATTTCAGCCCATTACAATACGGAACCACCTATCTTTTCTCATCCTTTAATAAGACAGTATCTCAGAGGGGCCAAAAACATCAGGCCTCCAAGGAGAGCACCAATTCCAGCCTGGGACCTCAATTATGTTTTGGAAAAACTCACACTGCCTCCTTTTGAGCCAGCATCAACAGCAGATATAAAATTCTTATCCTGGAAAACAGCTCGGCTCCTAGCAATAACCTCTGCAAGGCGAGTCTCGGAGTTACAAGCACTCATGGCTGTGGAACCTTTCATCATTTTTCATCCAGACCGGGTTTCTCTGAGGACAAACCCTACATTTATGCCTAAGGTGGTGTTCAGTGTGGCCCTTAACCAAACCATTCACTTGCCAACTTTTTATCCTAATCCACAGAACAAGGGTGAGAAAATTCTGCATTCTTTGGACATACACAGGCAGTTACGATTCTACTTGGACAGAACTAAAGCTTTCAGAAAGACTGAGCAACTTTTAGTGTTATATGCTGCAGGATCACAAGGAAAGGCTATCTCAAAACAGACTATTTCAAAATGGATAGGCCATTGCATCCATTTCTGCTATTTTCAGCATGGCAAATCAGTGCCTACAGGCATTAGGCCTCATTCCGCAAGAGCAGCAGCCACTTCAGCAGCCTTCCTCAGAGGAGTACCAACCAAAAATATCTTAGAGGCTGCAACTTGGAGTTCAGTGCACACCTTCACAAAGCACTACCACTTACCTCTGTACTCTAAATCCAGAGCAGGCTTTGCCACTGCAGTTCTGCAGGGCCTTATAGCCTCTCCTAATCCTATTTAGCCCAGCCACCCTTCCACAGCTTTGGGATTCAACCCAAGAGTAATGACTGCAACAGTGAAACACGATGAACATAGTACAGTTGTGTACCTACTATAAATGTAGATGTTCGAGTGTATTCACTGTTGCAGTCCAGGTTACCCACCCACCATCCCCCTTTTCTTTGCTGGGACTTATCTGCACTTCTCTCTCCTATACAACCTATTTGGTATATATGCTTATAGATGAAGGAAATGTTATTTTTGTGCATGCATTTTTATTGGCATATTTTGCAGTCTTCCAATTTGGGGGCACCTGACATCTGGGGCAAGAAAAAGTGAAGAAAATGGCGTTGGCTGCATCTTTTATACACCTGGAGCACTGACGTCAGGGAAGAGGCGACAGCAACCGACGCCGGACCTAGACTTTGGAATTCTGGCCGACTGAGGGTAGCCTGCCAGCAGGATAACCCAAGAGTAATGACTGCAACAGTGAATACACTCGAACATCTACATTTATGGTAGGTACACAACAGTACTTTCTTAGCTTGCTAATAAAACTGACTGTTGTAGCCTTGTGTCTCCCCCCCCCCCCCGCTAGTACAGTAATCCTAACTGTCCAATAGACAGTATACATTTAATTCACATACCTTTGACTAAATTAACCATCAAGCAGCCCTCTCAGTGCTTTCTGCCTTAGTTTGTATCACTTGGAGGCCCACCTGTTTATTTGCATCTCTATACATTCCCCTTCATTGCTAATGTATCTCCCTACTCTAATATGTGCACAAACTGGTTACTAATCAGCAAGTCAATGTGAAGACACACTCCCAACCTTAATAAACTTTGCTGTCTCTTCCCTCCTTCACTTTACAGGTAGTTTGAATTATTACTTACCCCCTCTGAGGCCTTCACTGATTTCCACTGATTGCCTCTCTGGTTTCTTTGCATTCCACCTGGTTTACACCCCTTGTGCTATCTCCCTCCCCCAGTACCAGGTCTATGTTAGAATCCTGCTGAGCATGGAGCCATCTTTAAATTTCTAGTCTCCCACCAGGACACAAGTGCTCTTCAGCAATTACATTCTGCTTGCCGGTAAGCCATTAGACCTCAGGAATTTGTTAAAGTGTTCAGATTTGTAAAGTAATTCTTACTTTTTTCTCTTGTCTTTGTTGTATCTGTTCCGCTCCGTTCGCCCTCGCTAACGTTCGGGCTCTCTCCACTCCCCTGCCCTGCCCCCTATTCCCTCCTGCCCCCACTACCTCTACATTTACAGTAATCACAGCCACACCCACAGCTCACCCTCACATCACCACCATCAATCACAGCTCCTCAAGTCATATCACATTATACCACACCAACTTGCTCCACACAAAATAATCCCAATCACTCTCATTCCCACTAGGCATTTTTTACATCACCCACACTACTTCCCATTCAACATATATTGCAACCCTATAATTCCTATTCAGACCCCCCCCCACCTAGAAACAACTTAAACTTTATAACCATGACTATCACACAACTAAGTGTAGTGTGTCTTCTTATAATTCTTTACACCACCACAAGTTATCACTCTAGCAATATCCCTAAACTTAGTAGCACAACACTACATTATGCACTCTCGTATACAGACACCACACATTATAATAATATCTGCCCACAGTTATTCAAGAACTGCATAACGGACCAATTCAGAACTAAACACATATGCTCTCATTCCTACTCCAAAAAACACAATACTTTCTCACACTCCTCACCAAACTCCAACATCTGTATAACCATTTTAACTCCAGGCTCACCATAACACAAACTGCTCCAACACAAATATCAGAACATAACACCCGCACTTTCTTCATCCCTGGGCAAATCAACAACAGCAGCAAAACCAACCATCTTTTAATGCTAAATATTAATATTAGAAGTATCAAAAATAAAATACCTGAACTCCAGGCCACAATAGCACACTACTCCCCAGACATAGTTGCTTTAACAGAAACCTGGCTAAATAAAAACATACTCCCTATCGGCTACAATATCATTAGACAAGACAGACCACTTCGTAAAGGGGGAGGAACTACCTTACTGTACAAGTCCAACTTAACTGTCTGTCAATTACCAAACTCCTACCCATCCCCCAATAATTTGGACATACTTATCTCACAACTTCAACTTCACCCTAAAAAGGTCATCACCACAATTGTGATCTATGTTCCACCTGGTAATACACCTGCTAGCCTTGAAGACTTCTTATCCTGGTGTTCTTCCACATACTCACAAGAAACCCTTATTCTGGGGGACTTCAACCTAGAGTGGTTCACTTGTATATCAGAACCACCAAGTAATCTAATAAATCTCCGTGGCTACCAGCAGCTAGTCCAAATTCCAACTAGATGTGATAAAAATTCTGAACGGGAATCCATCCTTGACTGGGTCCTAACTAACAACCCCACATTGTACCCTTACACAGGCAGTCTCCCAGACACCTTAAGCGACCACAACATAATATACTTTATACGTAGTAGAACAAGCATATGCAAAACCACTAACTATATATCCACTAGAAACACAAAAAAATTCTCTCCTGAGGTCCTCAACACTTTACTCTGTAACTGTGACTGGACCCCCCTAAAAACCTTCCCACTTGAATAGGCTGTAGCATATTTCAACAAAACATTTCTACAACACCTGGACACTGTCGCTCCATTGCGCAAAATCAAGGTTAGAACCTCTACAAACCCTTGGCTCAGTAAAGAAATCAAACAAATCCTCAAGTCCAGAGACACTGCCTGGCTTTACTATCAAAAAAACAAAGAAACACAAAGCCTAAGTACCAAGAACTGTGCAACCATGCAAAAAATGCATTAGTCTGGACAAAAAATCCTACTACACAACATTACAAACTAAATACCAACACAACCCGCAAAAATTTTGGAAAAATGTAAACCAGCTACTAAAATCCACCCAAAAGGCTACCCCCAAACAAACCACCCCCTGACACTAAAGTTCCCATCGAAACACAATTCAACTCCCACTTTGTGAATTCAATTCTATCCTTAGTATCACAGGACAGTTCCTACCTCACTGTCCCCCCCAACACAAATAACACTAATACAAGCTTTACCCTCAAAGCAGTTTCCACCACGTCAATCAAAAGCCTGCTCTCCAAAATAAAAACCTCATCAACAGCAGCCGACCTACACCCCAGCTATTTATTGAAACTCACAGCAGATGCTATTGCTATCCCAGTCTCCACTCTCATAAACAGATCAATTGTTGAAAACTGTGTGCCCAAACTCAGGAAAATATCCTATGTTACACCCATACATAAAGGCGGGACCTCCACTGAACTTAATAACTACAGACCCATTGCTTTACTCTCCCCACTTGCCAAAAATCCTAGAAAAATGCATCCATATCCAGATGCTAAACTATCTCCTAGACAGCAACATCCTGTCACCTACTCAGCATGGTTTCAGACCTGCCCATAGTACCACTACAGCCCTCCTCTGCTTCACAGACACAGTAAACCATCTCAAAAATGAAGGCCTACAAGTGTCAACTCTTTTTTTGGATATGTCCAAAGCATTTGACACAGTCTCACACCAAATCCTGCTAAACAAACTAAACCAATATCATCTATTAAATTCCATTCTTACCTGGTTCCAAAGCTACTTAACTGACAGGTACCAAGCTGTGAAATGGGAACATTCTCTCTCTCTTCAGCTGCCCATAACTATAGGAGTCCCACAGGGTTCTATCTTAGGACCAGTACTATTCAGTCTTCACAAATGACCTCCATACCTCCACACAGCATGCATCTATAAATCAGTATGCAGATGACACTACCTTAATCTGTGCTGCACAAAACATTCCCACCCTCCTGCAAACAACTCAGCTAGCATTCTCTGATGTTGAAAACTACCTTACCAAAGCCCAACTTATCCTCAATCCAAAGAAAACTCAGCTTATCATTATAACCAGTTCTAACAAAAACACTAACAATCAATTCACTATCTCCTCCACAAATGCTACTCCAATTTCTCCAGTGGCACAGGCTAAGTTATTGGGAATAACCATAGACTCCCACCTAAAATTTGATAGTCATCTCAACTTAACTAGTAAAAAAGTACATGCCAAACTGGGTTCACTCTACCGTATCAAACCATTTCTTACCAGCAACACAATATCAGCCATTGCTCGCTCCCAGCTTCTTCTATCCACCCTACTCTATGCATCTCCCGTTCTGACTAATCTCAATAAAACTGAACTAAGCAAAATGGAAGCCTGCTATAACAGAATTGCCCGCTTTGCTGCAAATTGCTCATATGGAACTCATCACTGTACTGCTTTGAGACAGCTCCACTGGCTTGACCTGCCCAACCTCCTAACCTACAATCAGCTCTGCCTCTGTCATTCTGTCAATTACCTCCCCAATAAATGTCCTGCCCTCAAAAACCTAGTACATCATCACTCGGCCAAAAGGCCTCTTAGATCATCAAGCAAACTACTACTAGAAGTCATCAACAGCTACAATAGCTTTGAAGATGCACTATGTAGTAGTCCAGTGGCTAAAAAGTGGAACTATGTCCCTACTAGCATTCAAAACACATTGTCCAAAGCCTCTTTTAATGACCTCATCAGGTAACATCTCAAGCAAAGTAGGCAGTGCCATGATTGCTCCCCAGGCTAGTGAAAGCGGATAACATATACATACTAAATCTAGAGCACTTGATAATAGTTTTCAATCTTACTCACAAACACTGGCTAATCTGCAATGTATGTACTGTACTTGTGTACTCTGTATGTATTCTACCTATGTTCCACATTTCAGCTGTACACCACAAATCTATTAATTACCTTTATTTTTAAAATTAATATTTTTTTGTTTGTTCTCGCCACTGTAACTGTTTATGTGCCGCATACCACTGTAAAAACATGTCTCTTGTAATTTATGTGTATACCGATCATGTCTAAATAACTAAATGTGTCTGTAATTTTTCTTTGTGGAGCTTTTCTCCCCGGGCCTCTGCTGAAAAAAGGCCTTTTCGGCTCAGTCAGACACCCCCGGTTAACAAATGTAAAATAAATAAAAAATAAATAAATGAATTATTCATTTTTTGTACTAAGACTGAAGTTTTGGCTAGTATGGCTCATATGCAAGACGGCGCTGGGAATCTTTATGCATTTATTTTTCTTTCTTTATTTTTTAATTTGTTGACTGGGGTAGATTGCTAATCTATGTGAACCATTTTAAAGCTCAGTCCAGGTGTGTAATATGCAAGTGACAAAGGCAGTGTAGATGTTACATGTATAGACAGTAAAATGTAATTAGTATGTGTAGTAACAGGAATAGTAAGTAGTGAAAAATAAGCATACGCTGGATGGTGTTAATTGCAGTGGTCTAAATGCAAAATCATAGGGAAGGAAGTTAAGAGTATCAAACCATGCCTGTGGGATGGGTCACGCATAGTGGGTATTACTGAGTGAAGACGAAGGTGGTATGAAGAGAAGAAGGGTACAGAGAAAAAGACAGTGACGAACAAGAGAGATGCAAGTGTAGATGACTTCAGGTTAAAGGTAGGTAGACAAAAAGAAGGCTAGAGATGAGATGTGGTTTTTAAGTTGGGGTTCATGATAAATGTATTAAAGAAGATATAAGTGAAATAGGGAAACACTGGCAGAGAGAAAGAGGCTGACAAGCAGGATAAGTCTAAGTGCAGATGACTTGAGAATAAAAGTAGGCAGACAAAAAAGAGGACTAGACCTAGGATCTGTTTTTAGATGATTGGAGGTTGTGATAAGTGTATTAAAGGAGGTAAAAGTGAGAGGGAAAGGTTGGTAGAGAGAGGGGATAGAGAGAAATAGGCTTAAAATAGATCAATGTAGAATAGTGGGTCTTCTCCTGGAAACACATTTTGATATAGTTGCAAGTATTTGTTATCTTGTTTGGCAGATTCTTTAACACCTCTAATACATTATCACATAGCAACACAGGCACACACAGATTAATAGAAAAGAAAGCAAACCACATTAACATTTTCATCAACATGCATTATACATTATGTATATGTTGTCTTTCTTTATAACAACTGATGTTCTTCGTGTTTCACTGTTGCAGTCATTACATTTGGGTTATCTGCTTGCAGGTAGCCCTCAGTTGGCCTGATTAACAAAGTCTTGGGTCCTGCGTCGGGTTGCTGTCCCTTCTTCCATGACGTCAGGTCATCAGGGGTGTAAAACATGCAGCCAACTCCATTACATCAGTCTTTCTTGCCGTGCGGTGCCCGAAGCAGAAGCAGTTCTCAAGTGCCAGTTGGCTCATAAAGATTTTTATTCGTATTGTGTTCCTTGCGAAGGCCCTGACCATGGCGTAACTTGCTGTCAGTTTTGTGCTTTATTTAATCAGCGCACTATCCGTCGTCGGTATATTTTCACCTCTAAATATTTCGGTTCTCGGTTTAATTATTCAGAAATGTCGTCAGTTAGCTATCCCACTACCGGGGTTCCGAAAAAACGCAAAGATAAAGACAGAGACAGCCGCCGAGGTCCAAAACTGCTGACTACGCTTCTCCTAAGCCAGTCGCCAGTTCGCCGGTACTCAGTGAGGGGCTTTTGCAGCCCCTGATACCCCCTACTTCTGATACGCAGGCCTGTACTGAGACCCATTCGGCGTCCGGTATGCCGTGAGATGCGTCAACTATGGAACCTGCGGATGTCTCTTCCTTGGATGGGTCCGGAGCCACTGAGCAGGCACCGGCTTCTGAGGGTGTATTCAGGCCTATGGACTTGCATATTAAACTGACGCCTCCTTCTTCACTTAGGCCTAAATCTCAAAGCATGCCTAAAAAAACCGACGCCCAGGCCACATGCTCAGGCCTCTTTGCCTAAAAAACAAATGATAAGAATGGCTGAAGATTTAATAACTCTAATCAGGGGTAGCCAACCCCCCATTTCTAGGAGGCCTAGGACTGAAGTTGTTTATGAATCTTCTGACCAGGATTCAGTTTTTTTTCTGATTCTTTTGATTATCTGGATTTGCCCTTCTCTACTTATGAGGATTCTGATGCAGAGGACTCTATTCCCTCTGCTTCCCCTCCAGAGGATTTTTCTTTTGGGGAAACCTTGCATACTCTAAGGGAGCATTTCCACTTGGAAAGCCAGGATTTTTCTGATTCAAAAAAGAGGCTTAGGGATTTCTTACTCCTACCTCAGCATAGGCCTTTAGCTATTCCTCCTGTAATAGACATTGTTGAGGATGCTTTTTCGGAATCTAGTTTGGCCCCTGATTCCTTGCCTCCTGCTCCCAGAAAACCTGACAGATACTACAGGGTCCCTGAGTCACACAAGTTCCTTTTTAGTAATCCTATTGCGGATCCAGAGACTATTTCACAGGGGCTTAAGGGCATCAAGGCTTCTACTGCTAAAAATCCTACTCCTTCTGATAGAGACTCCAGGGTGCTGGATAGATGGGGTAAGAAGGTTTACACTTCTGCCGCCTTGGCCATTATGGCTTTAAACTGCCAGTTTCATGTGTTATTGGATTGCTTAAACAGAAAATGATGTTGATTCCTGACTGTGTGGAAAATAAAAATTACAGGATTTAGTGCATTCTGCTGAACAAGTTAAAAACATACTTTGCAGTGTGGTTTTGATTCATTAGAGGCCTCTTGCAGGGCTGCCATTACTGGGTCTGTGCTCAGAAGGCATGCTTGGTTAAAGGAGCAATCTTTGCCTGATCGTGTTAAAGCTAAATTGTTGGATGCTCCCTTAAATCAGAACTGCCTGTTTGGCAACAAGGCTGAGGAAGTTCTTAAAAAGATGGAAGATAAAGCTAAATCTATGCAAACTGTTAAAGATTTCTTACAAGTTCAGCCTTCTAGATATAGTAGGCACTGGCCCTCTAAGAATTGGTAATTTCCAGCCCTTTCCAGGCTTTCTCAAGCCAAAGCTAGACACAGCAAAAGCCCCATGTTTCAGTCCCGGGGACACACAGGACTAAGCAGTGGGGGGGCATTCACTTCCAAATCTGGGAGTAATAAGACTCCCCCTATGGAAAACTGTCTCAATGACTTCCGTTTAAAATTTTCAAGCACTTGTCAACTGACTGCCCCTTTGGGGAGAAAGATTGCTCTTCATGCAAAGAACTGGGAACTCATTACCCAGGACAAATGAGTTTTAAATATAGTGCCCCAGAGATACAGATTATATTTCCACACATTGCCAACACCAAGCGGGTGGCCAGACCTACCCCCATATCAGTGGGCAGAGGCCCAAAAACAAGTACGTTCTCTGTTAAGCATGGGGGCTATTCAACTGGTACCGAAAGAGGAAAAGGGACAAGGTTTCTACTTGAGACTTTTCCTGCTACCCAGAAAAGACAATTCATGGAGTCCTATCCTGGACCTGTCTGCTCTAAACACCTTTTTGGAAATTCCAAAATTAAAGATGCTGACTCTTCACCAATTACTTCCTATGCTAGGCAAGGATGCCTGTTTGGCAACACTAGATTTAAAAGAAGCACATCCCAATCAGGGAATCTTGCAGAAGATACCTATGCTTCAAAAGCAGGTTACATGAACTATCAGTTCTCTGCACTGCCCTTTGGCTTATCTATTGCGCCCAGAGTATTCACAAAGTGACTAGCTCTAGTTATTGCATTTTGCTGGCAAAGAAATATTCAAATATACCCATACCTGGACGATTGTCTAATTGAGGCAGAAAGCCAGGACATACTTCTGAATCATCTGGCCTTTGTACAAAGGATTCTAACTTGTCTGGGGTACACCATAAATGAAAAGAAATCACAACTGTACCCTGTCAACAAATTATATTCCTGGGGAGCAAGCTTGAATATAACTTCCCAGATGGCTTACCTCACGCCAGAGAAACAAATTCATTTGACAACCTACTTTCAACAAGTGGCCACAGAAACCCTGCTATCTGCAAGACAAATACTGCAAGCCTTGGTGTTCATGGCCTCCTGCATTCTTCTAATTCCATATGCAAGACTGCATATGAGGAAACTACAGTGGTATCTAAAAAGCCTATGATGTCAACATTCTCAGGATCTAGAAGCAATGATTCCTATCATACTTTGCCTGCGCCTAGAATTCCTTTGGTGGGCAGAGGCCTGCCACCAAAACAAGGGAGTACCTTTCACACCACCCCCTGCCGCTCAAACCCTAACAACAGATGCATCAGACTATGCATGGGGGCTCACCTGGCAGGGAAGTGCATTCAAGGCAAATGGAACCCAAGTCAAATGCACCTGCATATCAATCAAAAAGAAATGTTAGCTGTATAGAATGCTCTTACAGCCTTCAAGGACCACATTCTTCCAGGACAACTTTTGGTAAAGATGGACAACATCACTGTTATGTGGTACATAAACAATTAGGGGGGTACACATTCTTACCCCCTCTGCAGACTAGCCATGGCATTGTGGAACACAGCCTTGAGCTGCCAAGTGCACCTACAAGCTCAATTCTTGCCAGGATAATTAAATACACTGGCAGGCGGACTAAGCAGAAACCTCATGGACCCGCACGAGTGGAAACTGGAACCAAGGATTTTCAACATGTTGACAAGCAAATGGGGGAGCCCAGATATAGACCTGTTTGCCTCTCCCCAGAACTACCAGTTGGACAAATTTTGCACAAGGACTCCCCACAAGCAAGCCTGGAAAGTGGATGCTCTGTCCTTCCAGCTGGAAAAAACTATCAGTCTATGCCTTCCCCCCTCTGCCTCTGCTTTCTAAAGTACTACTAAAAATCAAACAGGACAAACCAAGGATGATTTTGATTGCTCCAGACTGGCCACGCCAACACTGGTACCCCCTCCTGCGCAGTGTGTCACGGTTATCCCCATGGCACCTGCCTCAGACACCTTCCCTGTTGTCTCAGCAGGAGAACCAGATTCTGCACCCTCAGCTTCTAACACTGAACCTTGCAGCCTGGCTAATTACATAATCTCTCCTCTATCATCCCACAGTAAACCTGTGATGGATATCATTTTAGAGGCAAGGAGGCCTAGTACTAGAAAATCTTATGCTGAAAAATGGAAAAGATTCTGTGCCTGGAACCAATCTCAAGGGATGAGCACATCAGTGCCCAGTTTACCTCAGATTTTACAATACTTAACTGAGATGCTTCACAAGGGCCTGTCTTTTTCCTCCATTAAAATCCATGCCTCAGCCATTTCAGCTCATTATAGCACAGAACCTCCCCTCTTTTCTCATCCACTGCTCAAGCAGTTCCTCAGAGAGGCCAAAAATTTGAGACCTCCCAGGAGAGCTCCAACTCCAGCCTGGGACCTTAACCTTGTTTTGGAGAATCTCACGCTATCTCCTTTTGAGCCAGCTGCTACTGCAGACTTAAAATTTCTTTCTTGGAAAACAGCTTTCCTTTTAGCAATCACTTCAGCGAGAAGGGTATCTGAATTACAGGCCCTTATGGCAGTGGAGCCTTTCATCATCTTTCATGCGGACAAGGTGTCCCTCAGAACCAATCCACCCTTCATGCCCAAGGTGGTATCCATTGTGGCACTTAATCAGTCTATTCATTTGTCAACCTTCCTTCCCAATCTACAGAACAAAGGGGAATGGATACTGCATTCCTTAGATGTGCACAGACAACTTAGATTCTACTTGGACAGGACTAAACCTCAAAGGAAATCTGAACAACTGCTGGTGGCATTTGCTGCAAGGGCAGAGGGGAAGGCTATTTCAAAGCAAGCCTTTTCTAAATGAATAGGCCACTGCATTAATTTCTGCTATAAGCACCATGGAAAACCTATCCCCCAGGAGATCAGACCTCACTCCACCAGGGCTGCATCCACTTCTACAGCCTTTCTCGGAGGCGTCCCTAACAGGGACATGCTAGAAGCTGCTACCTTGAGCTCTGTGCATACTTTCACCAAGCATTATCATTTGCCTGTTTTCTCTAAATCCAGAGCTGGATTTGCCACTGCAGTCTTGCAGGGCCTTATATCTGGTCCTAATGCTATCTAAACTCCTCCTCCCAACCATAGCTTTAGGAATTTACCCAAATGTAATGACTGCAACAGTGAAACACAAAGAACATAGTACAGTTGTGTACACTTACCATAAATGTAGATTTTCGAGTGTATTCACTGTTGCAGTCCTGGTTACCCTCTCTCCAGCCCCCTAACCTCTTTTGGCTATACCTCTACTTTCCTTTACTATGCTTAAAAGCCTTTTTGGTGTATTTGCTTTTTTGTTGGAGGTATATCATTGTACTTTTTTATTTAATTGCTCCCCATTAGGGGGGCACCTGACATCTGGGGCAAGAAAAACTGATGTAATGGCATCGGCTGCATGTTTTATACCCCTGACATCAAGGAAGAAGGGACAGCAACCGCCCCAGGACCCAAGACTTTGTTAATCAGGCCGACTGAGGGCTACCTGCAAGCAGATAACTCAATTTTAATGACTGCAACAGTGAATACACACGAACATCTACATGTATGGTAAGTGTACACAACTGTACTTTATACAGTCCCCAACATTATATAAATCACTCAACTGTACTTTATACAGTCCCCAACATTATATAAATCACTCAGTTCCTGCCTTTCCTTAAACCTCACTCCTCCCACTGAACATTATTCCGTGTATATTGTTCCCAAAAATTCCATTTAGTTCTGGGTAATTTCCTCGTTCCCTTTTCTAAAGACTCCCACTTATAATTCTTTTATCTCTTTTACAATATTCAGTATTTCAAATACAGTTGATTTAGATATTTATTTCCATTTTCTAGTACCTGCTTTTTTGAAGCCAGTGGCTTTAAACTTAATACAACTCCTGTTGCTATGTCTAGACAATTCAGATCCTTTTTCCCAGCTCAAAAGAATCATTTCCTGATTTACAGCTATTTGCCCCCCCCCCCCCCAAAGTTTCTACCAGAGTATTCTGTAGGGATTTCTTTTTAAATATGTCAACTCATTCCATTCCCAAAAAGTATATTCTTAGTTATCTCGTTCTTTCTCATCACACCTCCCATCCTTAGCTGTCTACCTGAGGAAAAATTCTTTGACACTTGCTTGGGTTATAAAAATACTTAATGTAAACACTTCCAAGCAAAAATGTTAAACCTTCTGGACTTTGCTGTGTACTTGGGAAGCCATACATATGTCATTCCATTGTGATCTTGTACACAAATGTTCCAGTATGTCTTGTCAATCTTTTCTAATCTTCTCCAACTGATTCTTGTAGTTATCATGCAATATTGTATATGCCCTACTAATTATCTCTTTAATTAGCAGGAGTTACTGTTTAGATTTGATTAAAAACTCTACCAGAGCAGGTCTTTCACTTAGAACTCCCCAATCCCTTTCTCTTTTCCTATACACTGATACCAATCGCTGGTAAGGAAGGCAGTCTCTAACCTGCAGTCAGATTCTTCTCTAGTTATTTGCTTCCAATACCTTGGTAACTTTGCCAGTTTTTTCCAGTAAATTCCAGCCCCCTCTTGTCTAGTTTATGCATTCCTACTTGCAGTCATCTCTATTGGCAAAAATCCCCTTTCTCCATTCCCTTGTTGGCTTAGTACTTAGAATGCTTTCTGCAGCTTTATGAATATAATATTCTGTTAGGTTGTTGTTCCACCTAAAGGATCTGCAACAAAAATCACACATACTACTTATTTCTTGAACTCTACCCCTGCTTTATCATAATCTCTGTCCTCTTTGAATTGTAACCTTCTTCTTGTTTTATTTATATGAACCTTAACTGCATGTCTGAATTATCCCTTCAGTGCATCTGACTTAACTCTTACTCTATTCCTCTTCCAGATAAATTCCTTCAGATCTATTAATTATTGTCCACAACTTTTCTGTTTGATAAAAATATGCCTGAACTGTATGTAAAACTGCCTGAACTGTATGTAAAACCGAAGTGACTCAAACCATTTTCACTGCTTGTATCTTACTATCCGTATTCATAAACGAGAGCTTCTACTTTCTCAGTGTTTGTATTGCCTTCTTTTATTGTGTCCCCATAAATATAGTATTGCTAAACCAGTTTGTGTGTGAATGTATAGTTTATGGCTATAGCCTTTGTTTTATCTTCTTTTTCTGCAAGTGTGTGTGTGTGTGTGTGTGTGTGTGTGTGTGTGTGTGTGTGTGTGTGTGTGTGTGTGTGCGTGCGCGCGCGCATAGGCACACAGGTTCAATTTGACCTCAGCCACCATGCTGGGAGCTTCCTAGCTGAAAAGAAAAAAATGTTAAGGGAAAACTCAGAACCAGTTTGTCCAGTGACAGTGTTGCTAGGATGGAGTGCTGGAGGTCTTGGGTTTGAACCCCAACTGAGAGCTAATATTTTCCTTTCACATCTATGATATTGCCAGTATCAGTGAGGCAGACTTTGTTTTGTCTGTCAAAATATACAGCGCTTGATAAAAGATGATTACTTTACAGTGTTATGTTACCTTTTTGAAAGGTAAACCCATTATCAGAACCACCTGGAACACTGAGTGTGAAGTAGTTGGTCACAAAACCCAGGTTTTCCAAACTCAAGGTTACTGTTCAATGAATGGGAATTGGTAAGATCTGAGAGTGAATATTTTGAATGGTAGCTTATCATTTGAGATCATCAGTGGTTATTTACCAGTTGTGACAAATTTCAGCACTGAAGCAAGTCTACAGAACTTTTAACAGTATTTAGGTGTAAGGGATTTTGATTTCTTAACTGAAGAGTTTATTTGTAGTTAACTGCTAAAACACAGGACTGATCTTAACTCTAGGTTTCTCCATCAGTGGATGATGAAGATTTAATATTTAGTAGAATATTTAAACAAGAAATAGAAACAGTGGCTCCTTTCCATAAGCTTAAGATACAGGGAATGAAAAAAGCCCCTTGGGGAGATAAAGAAATTGTATTTGATACTAAAAAAATAAATGTTATAAGCACTTTTTAAAATAAAACTCTAATGAGAATGGTTTGTGATACCAACAAATATAGCAAAAGATAAAATCATCAATAAAACACAGTGGCATACTGGTCCACTAAAGTCAAGAAAAGTCATGGAACTACATCTCACTCCTCAACGTTTTGAATAATTTATTGGGTAGGAACTCAAATACAGTGATAAATGGTATACACAAAAATGGGAAACTAGTGCCAGGCATGAAAGAACTATGCAAGGAATTTAATAATTATTTTGTGACTTCTAATAAAGCAAACCTATATGGGCTATAATTAAATAAGTATAACCTCTTCACCTTTACTTTTTTCTTTATTAAATGTCAGACTTGTAAAGCTTCTGTTCGTGGCAATACTCATGTTTTTGTTACCATGGATAAAAGTGGCATTAGATTTTTGAATATCAGTCTCAGCATGTTTATTTGAGTGATTGCATTCATTTTTTAATTCTTCTCCATTAGATAATACATGTATCTAGTCCTGGAAGCTAACATCTTTTTTTTTTTTTTTTTTACCTACTTTATGTTTAAAATTGGAACAGTTCATTGCTTATCTTTCATCATGGTTTCAGAAAGGGTATTGAATATTTCAGGTGTTGCATCTTTCTTGGAGCAAGTCTGTTTTGCCTTTGATGAATCATAACTGGCTGTTGCTTTATATATAGAATTCTGTAAAGCCTTTGATTCTGTTATTCATACAGGTTTAATAAATGCTATAAAAGGGGAGGGAGAAGTCTATATCAGAAGAGCAAACGCTTAAAATAGCGAACACTCTTTTGTTGAACTTAAAAACATGAAAGTTGACAATGTCAAACACACAGTTCAGTGAATTTTTTCCCAGGGAAAAAATTTGCTGATCCAAAAAAAAAAATGTACAAAAAAATAAAGTGGGGGGCTTTGCCCCCCCCAACTTAAATATACCAACTCCGAGATTGCACCACAGTGGAGAAAACAGCAAAGTCCAAGAGCAGCGTTTTTCCCTGGGAAAAAAATTGCTGTTCCTTGCCTTCGACATTGTTAGCTTTCGTTGTTTTCAGTTCGACAAAAGAGCGTTCGCTATTTCAAGCATTCGCTCTTCTGATAGTAACCCAGAGGGAGCTGGTATCCCCATCCTTAAATGGGAATGATGTGGAGACACCTTTTGTAAAACTGAAATACTGTATATCTGATCCTGTAGAGGGGAGGGGGGATCCTCAGAGATCCATTTTAAGCATCTTGACTTCCAGCTGTGGTAAATACTTAAACATATCCTTTCTAACAATAATATATGCAGAGGACATGCTCTGCTCTGTGTTACTTATTCCTTCGATTCAGCTATCTGCATATTACAATTCTTTGACATTCTGCAGTCTTTGGCTCCCAGTCGTGGTCTATAAATAAATATAATGAATATTAAGACTGTGACTTTATCAGAACCACCTGGCAAACATCTAGTAGGTTTCAGTGCTTTCCAGGTTTCACCATCTGAAAAATACAGGAGCAGAGTAACTCATCAAAAATAACTTACCAAATGTTTCTCCTTTTTGGTGTGTTGTAGCCCTGGTGTTGGTAAATTTACAGGAGAATGGGTGGAGTGCAGGAGGTTTCAGCTCCCCTTCCAAAATGCTATAAAGCGGGCACTTTTGATAACTTGTCTCACTCTTCAAGGTACTGTTAATGAGATAGACATGAACCAAAAGTGTATCATTTTTAGGAATTAAGAGAGTTCCTTATTTAAAAAGTCCACCATTATTATTGATATTCTGTAATGTTTTTAGAAACCATCAGATGTTCTTCATCTCACATTGCTGCAGTCCTTACACTTGGGTAGTCCGCTGTCCTCGGTCGGCCCGAATATCAAAGTATAAGGCTGACGCCGGTCAAGGCACATTTGACTGACATCAGGACGTCAGGGTACAAATGCGCATGACCGACGTCATATCCTCAGTCTTTTTTGCCGCATGGTCCGATGCAGAAGCAGCATTGCAAGTGCCGGTTGGCGTTCTGAGATTTTTCGATTTCGAAGTTTCAGACCGAGTTCAAAGTTGGCTAAGTACCCCGTTGGGGGAATATTTTAGTTTTTTCTTGCCTCAGTGATTTACCGGATGTCAGAAAAAGTGAATAATTGCATTTCTTGTGGGAAACAGATACCGCATAGAGATTATCATACTTGTGTATTCCTTGCTTAGGGCCTGAGCACGACGTTGTTGGGTGTCGCTCTTGTGCTAGATTCAATAAACGCACTATAAAGAGAAGGTTGGATTGTGCCAGGTTAGTCTTTGGGAAGCGGTGCAATTATAAAATGCCGTCGGATGCTCCGACGCCCGCTTCTTCAAAGAAGCGCAAGGACAAAGCAGTTAAGCCTAGGCTACTATACTCCCTTCCCTTCCTAGGGTGGTTAGGCTCTCTCCTTCTGTTTCCAAGGCTTCTCCCAGGGGCAGGCCAGGTTTAGCTTCTGTTGGTGTCACCCCTAGTTCTTCAGGTGCTGTGCCCAAGAAGCATATGCTTAAAATGGCAGAAGATTTGATTACTTTGATTAGGGGCTCTTTGCCCCCTCCTGATAAGAGACCTAGGGTGGAGCCTGAGCCAGGGAGTTTTGAGCAGGCTTCGGATGTTTCAGAGTCTTCGGCTGAAGACTTGCAGGAGTATTCTCCTTATTCTGACTCGGATGTGGATGATTCTACTCCTTCTGCTTCTCCTCCTGAGGATTTTTCTTTTTCAGAAACTCTTCATTCTATGAGGGAGCATTTTAAATGGGAAGGTCAGGACTTCTCTGATTCCAGGAAAAGGCTTAGGGAATTTTTGTTTTTGCCCCAGCATAGGCCTTTGGCTATACCTCCTGTTTTAGATGTTTTTGCAGAGGCTTCTCTTAATCCTGATTCTTTGCCTCCTGCTCCTGTTAAACCGGATAGATATTACAGGGTGCCTGAAGCTCATAAGTATCTCTTTAAGAGTCCTAGGGCAGACCCAGAAACTGTTAGTCAGGGGCCTAAAGGTGTTAAGGCTTCTGTTGTCAAGAATCCGGTTCCTTCTGACAAGGAGGCCAAGGCTTTGGATAGATGGGGAAAGAAAGTTTATACTTCTTCCACTCTAGCTATGAGGGCTTTGAATTGCCAGTTTCACATGTTAAAATACCAAAACTATCTCCTTTCACAATTGAAGTCTAAGGTTGATGCTCTTGCGGAAGGTATTGATAGTAAAGAGTTGCAAGATTTAGTACATGTTTCTGAACAGGTGGGTAAGCATTCTTTGCAATGTGGTTTTGATGCTGTACAGGCCTCGTCTAGGGTGGCTGCCACTGGGTCAGTTCTTCGCAGGCACGCCTGGCTGAGGGATCAGAATTTATCTGACCATGTTAAAACAAGGATTTTAGATGCTCCTTTACAATCTGATGTGTTGTTTGGTTCTCCTGTTGAGACAGTTTTAAAGAAAATGGAAGACAAGGCTAAGTCTATGCAGACTGTTAAAGATTTTTTGCAGGTTCAGCCTCCAAAGTTTAGTAGAAATTGGCCTACTAAGGGGTGGATGTATCCTTCTTATGATTCCCAGTCTAGGGGTAGATCTAGACATGGTAGGGGCAGAGCTCAGGGCTCTTTCAGGCCTAGAACAGGGAGTTCTCCTGCACAGTCTTCAGGTGAGGGCAGGGGTCAGTCCTTTCGTAAACAGACCCAATGACCTACCTTTTCAGCTGCCAGAGCCTTCCCGTCTGGCAGCACCTTTGGGAGGAAGGTTGGCACTTTTCAAAGAAAATTGGAGTTTAATTACCGAAGACAGATGGGTATTGGATATCATACACCACGGTTACAGGTTTTATTTCCATACCTTGCCTCCTTTCAAAGGCATGCCAGACGTTCCTCCTCCACAAAGAATAGAGGCTCACAAGCAAATTTCTCTGTTACTCCAAATAGGGGCCATTCAGCCGGTCCCTATGCCAGAAGTGGGCCTAGGATTTTCTTCTCGCCTGTTCCTAGTACCAAAGAAAGGGAACACGTGGAGACCAATTTTGGACTTATCTATCCTCAACACTTATCTGGACATTCCCAAGTTCAAAATGTTGACGCTACAGCAGCTTTTACCTCTGCTGGGCAAAGATCATTGGATGGTAACTTTAGATCTCAAGGAGGCTTATCTTCATGTTCCTATCAGACTGAGTTGCAGGAAGTATCTGCTGAAGCTGGGACTTCTCATTATCAGTTCTCTGCATTGCCCTTTGGCTTATCTACTGTGCCCAGAGTGTTCACGAAGGTTCTGGCTCCAGTGATAGCTTTCCTCAGGTTAAAAGGAATACAGATTTATCCCTATTTGGACGATTGCCTAATTCTGGCTCAAGGAAGGGACGAGCTTCTTCATCATTTGGATTATGTGATAGCAGTGCTAAGATGCCTGGGGTATTCTGTGAACGAAATAAAGTCCAGTCTAGTACCCTCTCAAGACATGTGCTTTCTGGGTGTGAGACTGAATACAGCATCCCAGATGGCCTTTTTTGACCCCGGACAAACAAAAGAATCTTTCCCTTTACTTTCATCAGTTGTCTCATCAGTCCGGCTGACTGCAAGGACAGTCCTTCAAGCCTTAGGGTTCATGGCATCTTGTATTCTGGTGCTTCCCAATGCCAAACTGCATATGAGGAAGCTACAATGGTATCTCAAAAATGTATGGACACAGCACTGCCAGGATTTGGACACTGTCATTCCAATAATACCTTGCATTCAAAAGGAATTTTTGTGGTGGGCTCAGGAATGTCACCTAAACAAGGGACTCTCTGTGACCCAGCCAGAGGCGAGTCAGATTCTAACGACAGATGCCTCAGACAAAGCTTGGGGAGCTCATCTGAATGGAAAGTGGATACAAGACAAGTGGCCTGCCAGACTACAACATCTACATATCAACTTGAAAGAGATGTTAGCAGTCCAATTTGCATTAATAGCTTTCAAGGATTTACTTCTTTCAGGGCAGGTGTTGATTCTAACAGACAACACAACTGTCATGTGGTACATCAACAAGCAAGGCGGAACACATTCCTATCTTCTATGCAGGCAAGCGATGATTTTGTGGGAGACTGCTCTCAGTTTACAGCTAAATCTTCAGGCAAGGTTTCTGCCGGGAGCACAGAACTCCTTAGCAGATGTGTTGAGCAGACAAATTATGGATCCCCACGAGTGGAAATTGGATCCTCATGTATTTCAGAAATTGACAGTGTCATGGGGAACTCCAGACATAGATCTGTTCGCTTCCCCACTAAACCACCAGCTGCCAAAGTTTTGCACAAAAAGGTTTCATCCCACAGCTTGGAGAGTGGATGCTCTTTCTTTCAATTGGAGCAATCTTCATGTGTATGCCTTTCCGCCTCTGCCTCTCCTCCCAAAGGTACTACTAAAGGCCAGACAAGACAAGCCAAGGATGATTTTAATAGCTCCAGATTGGCCTCGACAGCATTGGTACCCATTACTGAGGAGCCTGGTACGGAAGCCTCCATGGCCTTTGCCTACGATTCCACACCTGTTGTCTCAGGAGGACAGTCATTTGCTCAATGTCAAGCTTCATTCTCTGCACCTAACAGCCTGGCATATTCTGTTTTGAACCATAGTGGGCCTCCACTTCCACAACAAGTTTTGAATGTTATTTTGGAAGCTAGAAGGCCTAGTACAAGGAAAGTGTACGCAGAAAATGGAAGAGATTTTTATTTTGGAGTGCAGCAAAGGATTTTGATGTTTCTGAGCCTAATTTAAGTGTGGCTCTTCAATATCTTACTGAGTTACTGGACAAAGGTTTGTCTTTCTCTTCTATTAAGATTCATGCTGCTGCAATTTCGGCTCACTATGATTGTGACCCACCATTGTTTTCTCATCCTTTGTTCAAGCAATTTCTTAGAGGGGCAAAGAATATAAGACCCCCACGAAGAGCTCCTACTCCTGCTTGGGATCTCAATTTTGTGTTGGAGAAACTCACTCTACAACCTTTTGAGCCTGCAGCTACTGCTGAATTAAAGTTTTTATCATGGAAGACTGCTTTTTGTTGGCTATTACCTCTGCAAGAAGGGTTTCTGAGTTGCAGGCCCTTATGGCAGTTGAGCCTTTCTTAATTTTCCATAAGGATAGGGTATCTTTACATACTAATCCTTCCTTTATGCCTAAAGTGGTTTCTAGTGTGGCTTTAAACCAAACTATTCATTTGCCTACTTTTATGCAAATCCCCAAAATAAAGGGGAAAAGATTTTGCACACTTTAGATGTACACAGGCAGTTATGCGTTATTATTTGGACAGAACTAAAGGGTTCAGGCAGTCTCAGCAGTTATTTGTTTCTTTTGCTTTGAGTTCTCAGGGCAAGCCTGTGTCAAAACAAACTATTTCTAAGTGTATTGGGTTTTGCATTGCTTTCTGTTATTCCCATCATGGCAAGGAAGTTCCAGCTGGGATTAGGCCTCATTCCACTAGGGCTACTGCCACTTCGACAGCTTTTTGAGAGGGTGGCAACTAAGGATATTTTGGAGGCAGCTACTTGGAGTTCAGTGCATACTTTTTCCAGGCATTATCACCTACCACTTTACTCAAAATCCAGGGCTGGTTTTGCCACTGCTGTTTTGCAGGGCATTTTGGGAGCTCCTGCTTCCTTATAATTTGGCCATCCTCCCTTACCTCTGCTTTGGGATTCTACCCAAGTGTAAGGACTGCAGCAATGTGAGATGAAGAACATAGTACAGTTTTGTACCTACCATCAATGTAGATGTTCGAAGATCCACATTGCTGCAGTCCAATTTACCCTCCCTCCTTCCCCTCTGTGGTTAGAGGCGGTTGTGTGGGTTGGGTGGTCAATTGGGTGTATATTGTATATTGTATATATTGTACATATTTTTAGTGCTAGGATGGTTGGTTGTTGGTTTGCTGTCTTTTGGTTTTTGACCTTTATTTTTAGGGTCTTCTGACATCTGGGGCAAGAAAGTAGGACCCATAAATTTTTTTTAAAAAGTATTGCTAAACCAGTTTGTGTGTGAATGTATAGTTTATGGCTATAGCCTTTGTTTTATCTTCTTTTTCTGCAAGTGTGTGTGTGTGTGTGTGTGTGTGTGTGTGTGTGTGCGTGCGTGCGTGCGTGCGTGCGTGCGCGCATAGGCACACAGGTTCAATTTGACCTCAGCCACCATGCTGGGAGCTTCCTAGCTGAAAAGAAAAAACTGTTAAGGGAAAACTCAGAACCGGTTTGTCCAGAAGTTTTTGTTAGTGCAGTGCAGTGTTGCTAGGATAGAGTGCTGGAGGTCTTGGGTTTGAACCCCAACTGAGAGCTAATATTTTCTTTTCACATCTATGATATTGACAGTATCAGTGAGGCAGACTTTGTTTTGTCTGTCAAAATATACAGCGCCTGATAAGAGGATTTTACTTTACAGTGTTATGTTACCTTTTTGAAAGGTAAACCCATTATCAGAACCACCTGGCACACCGAGTGTGAAGTAGTTGGTTACAAAACCCAGGTTTTCCAAACTCAAGGTTACTGTTCAATGAATGGGAATTGGTAAGATCTGAGAGTGAATATTTTTGAATGGTAGCTTATCATTTGAGATCATCAGTGGTTATTTACCAGTTGTGACAAATTTCAGCACTGAAGCAAGTCTACAGAACTTTTAACAGTATTTAGGTGTAAGGGATTTTGATTTCTTAACTGAAGAGTTTATTTGTAGTTAACTGCTAAAACACAGGACTGATCTTAACTCTAGGTTTCTCCATCAGTGGATGATGAAGATTTAATATTTAGTAGAATATTTAAACAAGAAATAGAAACAGTGGCTCCTTTCCATAAGCTTAAGATACAAGGAATGAAAAAAGCCCCTTGGGGAGATAAAGAAATTGTATTTGATACTAAAAAAATAAATGTTATAAGCACTTTTTAAAATAAAACTCTAATGAGAATGGTTTGTGATGCCAACAAATATAGCAAAAAATAAAATCATCAATAAAACAGTGGCATACTGGTCCACTAAAGTCAAGAAAAGTCATGGAACTACATCTCACTCCTCAACGTTTTGAATAATTTATTGGGTAGGGACTCAAATACAGTGATAAATGGTATACACAAAAATGGGAAACTAGTGCCAGGCATGAAAGAACTATGCAAGGAATTTAATAATTATTTTGTGACTTGTAATAAAGCAAACCTATATGGGCTATAATTAAATAAGTATAACCTCTTCACCTTTACTTTTTTCTTTATTAAATGTCAGACTTGTAAAGCTTCTGTTCGTGGCAATACTCCTGTTTTTGTTACCATGGATAAAAGTGGCATTAGATTTTTGAATATCAGTCTCAGCATGTTTATTTGAGTGATTGCATTCATTTTTTAATTCTTCTCCATTAGATAATACATTTATCTTAGTCCTGGAAGCTAACATCTTTTTTTTTTTTTTACCTACTTTATGTTTAAAATTGGAAAACAAAGCTGACCTGAAAAAAACGATTGTCCTGTTGTAGCCTTTATTTGAAGTATTCAAAAAAGAAATAGCCAGCAAATTCAGGGATTATTTAAAGAGACACAGTTCATTGCTTATCTTTCATCATGGTTTCAGAAAGGGTATTGAATATTTCAGGTGTTGCATCTTTCTTGGAGCAAGTCTGTTTTGCCTTTGATGAATCATAACTGGCTGTGGCTTTATATATAGAATTCTGTAAAGCCTTTGATTCTGTTATTCATACAGGTTTAATAAATGCTATAAAAGGGGAGGGAGAAGTCTATATCAGAAGAGCGAACACTCTTTTGTTGAACTTAAAAACATGAAAGTTGACAGTGTCAAACACACAGTTCAGTGAATTTTTTCCCAGGGAAAAAATTTGCTGATCCAAAAAAAAAAAATGTACAAAAAAAATAAAGTGGGGGGCTTTGCCCCCCCCCCCAACTTAAATATACCAACTCTGAGATTGCACCACAGTGGAGAAAGCAGCAAAGTCCCAAGAACGGCCCAGCGTTTTTTTCCCTGGGAAAAAAATTGCTGTTCCTTGCCTTCGACATTGTTAGCTTTCGTTGTTTTCAGTCCGACAAAAGAGTGTTCGCTATTTCAAGCATTCGCTCTTCTGATAGTAACCCAGAGGGAGCTGGTATCCCCATCCTTAAATGGGAATGATGTGGAGACACCTTTTGTAAAAATGAAATACTGTATATCTGATCCTGTAGAGGGGAGAGGGGATCCTCAGAGATCCATTTTAAGCATCTTGACTTCCAGCTGTGGTAAATACTTAAACATATCCTTTCTAACAATAATATATGCAGAGGACATGCTCTGCTCTGTGTTACTTATTCCTTAGATTCAGCTTTCTGCATATTACAATTCTTTGACATTCTGCAGTCTTTGGCTCCCAGTCGTGGTCTATAAATAAATATAATGAATATTAAGACTGTGACTTTATCAGAACCACCTGGCAAACATCTAGTAGGTTTCAGTGCTTTCCAGGTTTCACCATCTGAAAAATAAAGGAGCAGAGTAACTCATCAAAAATAACTTGCCAAATGTTTCTCCTTTTTGGTGTGTTGTAGCCCTGGTGTTGGTAAATTTACAGGAGAATGGGTGGAGTGCAGGAGGTTTCAGCTCCCCTTCCAAAATGCTATAAAGCGGGCACTTTTGATAACTTGTCTCACTCTTCAAGGTACTGTTAATGAGATAGACATGAACCAAAAGTGTATCATTTTTAGGAATTAAGAGAGTTCCTTATTTAAAAAGTCCACCATTATTATTGTTGTTCTGTAATGTTTTTAGAAACAATCAGTTTTATGATCTCCAGCCAATTGCTTTCCACAAAATGTAAACCAGTTTTATGCTCTTCACCTATTTGCCTTCCACAGAATTTAAGGGTCTTATTAGACAGGCTACTTGTAGTTGTTTGTATTAAGACTACAACTTGCTTATTTATTTTTTTTTTTGAAGAAGCCAGTGGTCAAGTGGGATAAGTTGACGGTTTAGGATTACGTGATTTGAAGGGATATTAGTTACACAGTTATGGCTCATATACGTAACAGAAGCAGAAAACTATAATTCAAAATGGAAAGGCATGAAGATGAAGTGGGGGGGAATTCAAGAAACAAGGAGAGAGTGGGATTTTGGATGCAGCTCTTTAAGGAGAATAACAGCAACCATACAGAATATTATATTTATAAAATAGCAGAAAGTAGACTAAGCCAATGCAAGAGTGGAGAAAGGAGATTTTGCCAAAAGAAATGACTGAAAGTAGGGGTACAGAAACTAGGCAGGAGGGGGCTGGAATTTACTGGAGAAAACTGACAAAGGAATCAGGGTGTTGGGATTAAATAATTAGTGAGGGAAGGTAATAGAATGGGAGGTACCCGAGAAGACATTTGGACAAGTTAGAGACTGCATTCCATATGTGGGATTGATATGAGAGTATAGGCAGAGAGAAAAGGATAGGGTAGTCCTAACTGTAAGACCAGCACTGGTAGAGTTTTTCATAGAATCTAGAAAAAAAGCTGCTGATAAAAAGGGATAATTAGTAGGGCATGTAAATATTGATTGACAACTGTAGGAATCAGTCTGAAGAGGATAGAAAAGATTGAAAGAGAGATTGGATAAGCAATTCACAAAGAAACAACGGGTGGACGTATAGCTCCCAAATATGCAACAAAGTCTAGAAGATTCAAGGTATTTGCTTCAAGTGTTTGCATAGTATTTTAATACCCCAAGCAGACTCCAAAGAATTTTCCTCAAATAGATGGCAAATTGACGGTGTGATGGGGAGCAAAAAGGCAACTGGGAACATACATTTTGGGAGTATATTGAGTTGACAGACTTTAAAAATTCCCTACAGAGTACTCTGTCAGAAATATTAGTTAAGCAAATGGGTGTAATTAAGGAAATATTTTTTTGAGCTGGAATACAGGATCTGAAAGCCTAGATATAGTAAGATGTTCTTTGTGTTTCACTGTTGCAGTCATCACATTTGGGTTATCCCTGCCAGGGTAGCCCTCGACCGACCTGAATACCAGAGACTTAGTATTTCTGCATCGGTTGCTGTCACTTGAGGATTGATATCAGGTCGTCAGTGGTATAAAGGAAGGCAGCCGACAAAAGGGGAAAAAAAAAACAATTACTAGCAAACAGAAATCAAAATCTAAACAGATTGCATTTGAAGTAGAGAATATTGTAACAGAAATAAAAGAATTGGATGTGGGACATTTAGAAAAAGGTAGGTGCAAGTTACATAGCAAAATGGAAATAGTAGGAACAACACATGCAGAATAATTTGGACGAGGAGTGAGGTTTAAGGGAAGGCAGGAATTGATCAATTTATGTTATGCTGGATTGTTGATAACTGTATAAATGTAAACATGGTTTGTTTTCTTGTATATAAATGTATGTTTATCAATGTCTTAAGTGATAATTCAATAAAGATGTTTAAAAAGATTACAGCTTGTTTATTCAGGCTGTAGTCAAAGGGCATGAAATGAACCTGCAAGATATTACTACATATGTGTTGGAAATCTTTGTATATAACATTTATATTAACTATTTGATTGATCTATGTTTAGGTTTCATAGATTTTCTTCTGTATGTGTTTGGGAATTACTGTATTATTTAAAGGTGAAAACAAATCATTTACATACAGAGTTTTTACTTTATCTAAGGATTTGTTGAGAGTCTTTCTCCAACCTAGGTCACAGAAATTTCAAGATGATGCCAAGAAAACACTTTTTAACTATTTATATTTTGTATAATTGATTTGTGTATATTTTAATGGTATAGCATATTTAAAATGTAGTTCGTTTAAGGTTTAAATAACTCAGAACAGAAACTGACACCTATTATCTCTTCCTCCCTCATTTGTCTTGATATTTCCACCCCATCCAGTTTATGTCTGGCCATATCCACCATTTTCCCTTCTCCTCTAATGTATGTATTCCCAGCCTTCTAAGTCTGTCTTCCTTCTTCTGCTCCTCCAGTCTTATCAACATTTTAGTAACTCTTCAGTGCACATTTTCCACCAGCCTAATCCACTATTTACAGCTTCCTAAGCTCTGTGCACCAGTTGTGTTGTTAACCAGTGCCTTATGCAGTGCATCGGTGACCTCACCATTTATAGGATCTACTCCTATATTGTGCATTTCTACATGGTATGGGACTTCACTGCTGCTCTTCTATACTGCAGTTCAAGTCAAGTTTTGGAGTAATTGTGCTCTGCAAATAGTCGTCCTCTTGTATACTAGGTAGCCAGCCTTCAAAGAATGTATGTTTTCATTAGGTTCTACCCTCTGAAGTGTACAGCTTTTTCCCCTCTTTTTTTTTTCTACAGTATATTTCTCCTACCACCTGACTGCCTTTAACACAAGCCTCTTCAGGTCTCGTTGGAAACCAGTCCCATGTGCAAGTACAATACAAGTCTTTGTGTTAGCAGAATACAAGCTGTTCTTGTTTTGCAGGCTCATTTTATTGTCTGACACAAATGTGCTAAATGAGAACGGTACAATTAGTAAACTGTGTGGCACTCCACTACTGTTTATTCTTAACTAACAATTAGTTTCCAATCCACTCTAAGATTGTTAGTACCAGCCAGCAGGTCATTCATTTTCCTACTAGTCCCGTGTGCATTATAGTATGTAAACTTCAATCTTAATAAATTCTTAGAAGAAATTAAATTATGCAATTGGTCAATTCTAAAACAATTACCACTAGATGAGGCAGTAATGCACTTTAATAACACATTCCTGGCCATCCTTGACAACCATGCACCTGCACACTCTATTAGAATTAAAACAAAAGTTGCCCCTGGCTCACTAAAGAAACCAAACTAAAGATCATCCAAAGAAATAATGCCTGGAACACCTGGTGCTTCTCTAAAGCCCCACAAGATCAACTCAAATTTCGACAATATAGGAATGATATAAAAAAATCCATATTACTAGACAAAAAAAATATTTCTGCCATCTACAGCAGAAACACCACAACAAGCCACAGATGTTCTAGGCTGGTATTAACAAACTTCTCCACCCAGGGCAATCCACAACTCCATCCCCCTCAGCCCCAACCCAAAAAATGCCAGAGTCCATTGCCAACGCCTTCAACAGTTTCTTTACAGAACCCATCCAGGCCCTTGCTAGCAAACTTAAACCCACTTGTCTTAATGCTAAAACCCTTAAACCCAGTGACAATCTTTCCTTTAGCTTCCAAAAAGTTCCGACTTCACTCATTAGAGCCCTAATTAAAAAACTCAAACCAACCACCCTTTCAGCTGACCTTGTCCCCACAACCTGCAAAAAGGTGCTGATGTTATAGCATACCCTGTCTCTATTTTGATAAATAGAATCATAACTGAAGCCTCTATCCCTTCTATCTGGAAAATATCATGTCATACCACTCCACAAAGAAGGCAGCTCCATTGAGCTGTCAGACTATAGACCGATAGCTACCCCTTCCCCTCTGGCTAAAATTATGGAAAAGTGTATCCATAAACAACTCTTACACTACCTTATTCAACATAATCTTCTGGCCAACTCCCAGTATGGATTTAGACCACAGCACAGTATCACCTCAGCCCTCCTGTCCTTTTCTAATGTCATAAATTCCAGCCGTAACAACAACAAACTATCTTCTTCCCTGTTTCTCGATATTTCCAAGGTCTTCGACATGGTTAACCACCAGCTACTCTTACTTACCCTAAATAAAATATCCCAACCATGCCATACAGTGGTTTCAGTCTTATCTTAGTGGAAGTCAGCAGGCTGTCCTTTGGCAGGACAAACTCTCCACCCTTCTCTCCATTACCCTTGGTGTCCCTCAAGGCTCCATATTAGGTCCCATGCTTTTCTTTCTGTTTATCAGTGACCTCCACACTGTAATCTCAGATGCAATCTGTGTACAATATGCCAATGTCCCCACCCTGATTTGCTCAGCCTCTACCCCTACACATATCCTTAATTTAATCCAGAAAACCTTTAATACAGTGGAAAACTGGATCTCTAATCAACAGCTGATATTAAACCCTAATAAAACAAAGCTATTGGTCTTTTCCTCTTCTCGCAAATCCTCTCAACCTTCTTTTACTATAACATGTAACAATGAGACCATAATCTCACCAGATATGTATACCAAACTCCTGGTTGTTATAATAGACAACAACCTCAAATATGATGTGCATGTAAATCAAACCATTAAAACCGTTAATAAAAAAAAACTTGGCTCCCTATAAAAAAAAAACCTTTTCTCACCCCTCTAGCTAGGACTGCCATTGCCCGTACCCATCTGCTTTCAACTTTACTCTATGCCTCGCCAGTACTCACTAACTTTAACAAAACTGATCTCAACAAACTCTCTAGCTGATACAATCAAATTGCCAGATTTGCCACAAGAACTCCCTACAGGACACACTATTGTCAAAAC
Organism: Protopterus annectens; assembly: GCF_019279795.1. NCBI lineage: Eukaryota > Metazoa > Chordata > Ceratodontiformes > Protopteridae > Protopterus > Protopterus annectens. The sequence continues at coordinate 1,779,590,012 of NC_056726.1, read as the reverse complement.
ATAAACCTCTTAGGGGGGGCTAGAACTTCCCAGGCTAATTCAATATAATCATCTTACTGTATAATTCAAGGTTATTAACCACCCGGAAAAATGCCCTTCCTTAAAAACATTATCCATCCCTACAAAAATGCCAGGCTACTTCGTTCCACTACAAAACCTTTGGTTCACTCTGTTAAAGCTAACAACCTATCTGGAGAATCGTTGTTTGCAAATTCAGTAGGCAAAACCTGGAATCCACTCCCATCTGACCTTACTCTGAACCCCTCCCTTAATCAGTTAAAAAAACTAACCCAGTATTATAAAACTTACTGGTTATCTCTTTGCTTTAACCCCGACTAAAGCCTCATCTATTTCCATATCCCTGCAATTTTGTATTCACAGCGACTAACCTCTTTACACTTAAAGGTTTGAAAAGAGAAATTGTAACACCTTTGCAGATTCTGTATATAAGCTGCACCTATAGGTTTGATAAAAGAAACTGTAACATATTTGCATATATTTCTGAATATAAACTGTATTCTTCATAGGCTTGAAATGCGAGACTGTAACTTGTATGTTAATACAACATGTTTGTGCATATACTGTAACTTGCTTGTCTTTATCTGTTTGTAAGTTTGGAGCTTTTCTCCCCGGGCCTCCACTGAAAATGGTCATGTTTCCTGGTCAACAAATCTAAAATAAAATAAATAAATAAATAAAAGTAATGCTTTGCTGAAGTACATAAGTTCTACATCAACCAAGTAATAGAACCGGGTCTGGCATATTAATTAAAAATTAACAGTTATATCTTCATAGAGACTTCCTGTTATAGATTTAGAAGTATATGCCTGTAAGGAACATAAAGTCATCTCACAATATCATATCTTGCTTTTATTATTGATGTCACACAGGGAGAAAGGAATAGCACCTTAGAAATAGGAAAGCATGCAGCAACTGATAAATTCTGATGCAGAGAGAGACCCAGACCCACATTTCACATAAGCAGATTTAACACTGATAAATTAACTACTTAGGCATTGTATTTTGCTGAGTGCTGTATTTAAATCCAGATTCCTTCAGTGGACAGATATGAGAAATACTGGGCAGTCGTAGTAAATTACCCAGGTTGTTTAATCGTGTACTTAATTGTATTAGTCTGAACCATTTTCAGAATATGTGTGGTTTTATCCCTTGAAGGGCATCACGCTACTCTGCTTTCACTAAAACATTAATTCAATACCTTCCTGATTTCCATAGTTGCACTTGTTTTACAGATAATGGTTACCTGCTGAACACTCCTTTATTCTTGCTCTGCCATATCATGGACGTGAACCAGCAGCACCAGTTTCTCCTTGTTGCTGGACCCTTGAGCTAAAATCCTATTTGTTATGTTACAGTTGTGTAACTTGCATTTTACATTATGGTTGTATTAAGTTTACTTTTAATTATAGGTATAGAATCTAATTTATGGTTAAGTAGCTTGCTCTGGAGATTTATCATTTAATGAATGGGTGAGCCATGGCATGCACTGTCTTTTATCCAGTCTGCCCAAAAAATGACCACTCCCCAAATGTTTTTACATTATTCTGCAACATGCTGTAAGGTCACAGTGTTGTGTGTGGATATTTTTATCCTTGCTGAGTGTTTCTGTTTTTACCCTAATTGTGTAATTATGGAGTTAATTATAAATATAGTTTTATATATATGTGTGTGTATATATATATATATATATATATATATATATATATATATATATATATATATATATATATATATATATAAACATACACGCATGCATATACACACACACACACACACATATATATATATATATATATATATATATATATATATATATATGGGTCTAGGTTAGAAGATCGACAGCTGATATAACCGACAACAGATTAGCGGGCGCCAGATGATCGACACTCGGAAGACCGACGCTACGGATGAAAACTCTGACGCCAGGGATAGGGAGTTGGAAAGAAGGCTGTGTGAGTATGCGGTGGTGACGGACGTTAGGGTGCGACTAAGGTAAGTGTGGATAGTGACAGTCTGTGAGGATAGGGGTGGGTTAAGTGAGTTAGGGTTAGGGCGCAGGTTAGGTAAGTGTGCGGTAGTGGTATTTTTTGGGTTAGGGGCGGGTTAAGTGAGTTAGGGTTAGGGCGCGGGTTGGGTAAGTGTGCGTAGTGGCAGTTTTTGGGTTAGGGGCGGGTTAAGTGAGTTAGGGTTAGGGCGGGTTATGTAAGTGTCGTAGTGGTATTTTTGGGTTGGGGTGGGTTAAGTGAGTTAGGGTTAGGCGGGTTAGCTGAGTGTGCGATAGTGACGGACCTTAGGGTAAGGGTTTGGGTTAGGGTTGGACATAGTTGTGTGTGTGAGGTTTAGTGTGGGTTTGTGAGGATTTTGGTGTGCTTGTGTTCTGTGTGTGGTTTTTGGATAAGGGGATGTGTTTTGTTAGTTGATTGTTGTTATTGTGGTGTGTGCAGTGTGTGGGGTTTCGTGTTTGTGGACCGTCGGTTACTTGTTTGTCGGGCATGTGAGGTGTCGTGTTTATGGTTTGTCGATAATGTGGTGTCGATGTTTTTGTTGTCGGTGAAAGTGGCTGTCGATCTTATGACCTAGAACCATATATATATATATATATATATATATATATATATATATATATATACACATACACATACAAAATCATGAATGGGGAATAGAACCCCAACACAGAGGATTAAAAATGCTTTGTCTGTATTTTCATCTGTAGTTTTACTAAGAGTTATTAGTACTTTAAATATGATCCTAATAATGTAAGATTATGTTGTATGTAGCTTAAAAATTAGTACACTTTATTGATACTGTAACTTGTGCAAACTTTAAGGAATTAACCATCCATAAGATGCATGTGCACCAAACTCTTTTGTGTATGTCAGGGTGTGCTAGCCTTGTGCCATTTGCCGAGGCCATTGATGAAAAAGCTTTGTACTAGTCAACCCATTCAGACAGTGAATGAAGAAGTAAGGCAGAAAGTGTCATCACAGTGTGTCTGAATGAGAACTGTAAAGTGAGGTCATCAACCTCACTTTCAGTGGAGACTGGCCGAATGTGAAGAGCCTAAACTCAGCCTCTAGGAGAACCCAAGATCAGTACTAAGAAGGGTGGTTCTAAACTGTCATAGTTGATAGGACCGTAGGTGTGTACTAGGCTAACGACAATAAGGGCCTTCTTACACCTAGTCATTCATCCCCAAATCTCTGACAAGTCCTAGTACCCTTGGTAAGTGTAAGCATGGGCTGGCACATAAAACTTAATATTAAAGCATGACGTAGGTACATCAAGTATCATTAGTGACAACTTTTTAGTCTATCTGTTATATTTTCAAAGAAGTGTGTATGCATTAAAATGGGCATCAGAACAGAGTTTTGTTATGCACCAGACTGAATTGTACAAGAAGTTGCTTTTCAAGACACTTGCCTTCAAAAATAAGCTTAAACTTCACCAAACATATTTGGGATAACTCCACCAGTCAAATGCAGGTGTCTGTCAAGACCAACATATTTGTCAAAGATTAATATAAATGGAAACTGCCAGCAGCTAACAGTAGCATGGGCCACCTATACTGTTTTCCTAGAACATTTAATACCATGTTCAGTACTGAGTGACAAGATATTGCTTAGTATTCAGTCATGAGTGCTAAGATATCATTTTTCTGCTGATTTTCTGTTAGGATACATTCCATGCAACCTCCACCCTTGCTCTAAAGAAGTATTTTCACTCATTTCCTCTGAACTGCTGCCTTTCACCTTCATCATTTTGGGGCAATTTTTTTCCTTGGAAAAAGGCTTCCTAGTTTTTTACTGTTTATGTGCTTGGTGAATTTAAGTCTCTCTCTTCCCCCTCAGGGTGAATATAATGCATATTTTTTTTCCAACTGCATTATTAATGCCCTCTGGCTGTCTGGTCTGAAACCTCAAGCCATCTTATAATGACCTGCCCCTTTGTCCTTTGCTTGTGTGGGAGTGTTGATTGGTGCATTTATTATGCATTCAAGGTATTGAGCAAGTCCCCATTGACAGCTTGTAGGTCAGGTTGAACTGACCTTTTTTCTTGCATTATTTTGCTTTGGAGTGGCAGCATGGAATGACACAACAAGGCAGATATGTGCTGCCTTCTTACCTTCAGCTTACTGTCATCCTGTAGGCTGTGTCCACTACTTTTTTAATCCAGAATTGCTGTTACCAGTGATATGACCCCGTCCCTTCACCTCCTTAACAGCAGTACTGATTTGCACTTAATCCATTTCCTTCCCTATAAGTAACCACACATCCTTTTTCAAGACGTCACTGGCTACATTTGTAGTTCTGCTACATCAGTCTATTATAGTCCTTAAACTGCACTTAGTAGATATTTATGCCACGTCTTTTTGTTTCACCATAATCGCTCTGTTGTCTGGTTGTAGCCTTTACAACTGTAGGTCTGTGAATTTTAATTAATTGTTTTCTGTTTTGAGTGGTAAAGCACATTCAACAGAAGAGGCCTGTATCTTTTCATATCCAGTTTCCCTTATGTCCCTCATCGTCATTGCACCTTGCTTGAGAGTGTGTTATTGGCGAACATCAGCTTGTTTGGCATTAGACATATCTGCCTTTAACTGCATGTTGTGGCATTCGGTCAGTATTCTTGAGTTTTTATCCATTTTTCAGCACCTGACTACAGCAAAGCGGGGCTGACAATGTAACAGCATTGCATTACTTATGTTCATTTAATAACCATGGTCTAATGCTTAACTGTACTTGAATGTTAAACTGATTTTACTCACCTGTGAATTATATGGCATTTTCATCAGTTTTATAATTCTCTGTATTACTGCTCTCATTTGTAACTGCATACTGGCCATGTAGATTTAGTCTGTGTTTCTGAAACATCATTACTGAAGTTCTCTCTGAAAATGAGCTCTACACAATAAAGGTAACCAGGTTAACAAAATGTAAATAAAATAAATTAATAAGTCATGACAGTGTTGTCTTCTGCAGTTAATCTGTATTATTAGCTGGCCTGCCGACAGCAGTCATCCTTGTGTTTTTTTGTACAAATGTGTGTCATATTCCTATCGATGACCTAACAACCTCCCTCCACCCTATCACAGCAGCAGGTGAACCTCCTCCTCTCAAGTTCTGGGTGTTCGTGTTTGTCAAAAGAGTTATCTGATTTAAATCAGAAAACAAAAGGGTATTTTTGATGTAATGTCTACATAGACAGTAAGATAATCATAAAATTTAAGAGCATAAATGCATAGTAACACTGCAATTACAAAAATGAGTACGCCAGAATAGTAATTACAGATTTGCATGTGGATAAATGCCTGTTGTATAACATGTATTTAAGTTATTAAGAGGAATCGGCAGGGATATTTGTTGATAGTCTTGGGATCCTTGTCTGTTGGTGAAATGCTCTGTCCCTTGTTCTTTCGATACTTGAATCAGTCTGGAACTCACACAGGTTGTTTTTACCACCTGCTAATGTTTCTAAATCTGTACTTTGCCGCCTTCCCTTACAATTTTCTTATATCAGTCAAATGTATCCTCATCCAGATTCAAATTAGAAGGTGTTCAGGAAAATCCTTAGCTCACTCCAACTTTTAACAGTAGTTACACTGAAATGAGTAGTTTAATGTATTGCGTTAGTATGATGATTCTCTTAACCTTTGTAGTGGAAGCATGTCACATCACCAAATCATATCTGATGCAAAAGTGTTTACGTATGTGTAATGGAAAGCAGTTAGGTTGGCTATCTTAAAACTTGAGAGGCTGAGGTGCAAATTATTTATTTTGCTTTTATTTTTGATGGAGCTTTTCTCCCCGGTCCTGAGATGAAAATAGGTTTATGTCCTGTCAGACTTTCCCGGTAAACAAATTTAAGTAAATAAATACATTTTAATTTCTTCAGTGGTCATCAGACATTCCGTCTGCCTGCCCAGCTAACTAATTTTTAAGCAATATACAGCATGTATCCCTTCAGGAGGCAAGAGCCCTGTGGCCCATTTGTTTCTCCTGAAAGCAAGTGCTGAGCTAAGGAGGGGTGTCAATATTCATTAGTCCTGAATGTCCCAGTGTACATGCTACTGTCATACTGAAGGTCTAGCAGACAGTGAGCCTTAGTGAGGACATGTCACCTGCTTCTGAATGTGATGCAGTCCCTCAGAAGGCTCTGTCTCCCTACACCTAATGTGCTCTCATTGTCTCCAGTCTAAACCAGGGATTCCAACGTGGGAATGACACATTAGACATGCACACCTCTCCTTTCCCATGAAAGAAACTAGCAAGTATTACATTTTCACTCATCTCCGTTTCCCTCCCTAATTTCTTCAGCATCAGTGATGTTATTCAAACTTGAGTTGTCTGGGTGTAGTTAGGGCTTTATCTTTGCACACCAGTAGAGCTGAACCAAACTTGATGTGCAGATTTACATGTCAGAGAAATGCACTTTCCCCAAAGCTGCAACAAGCCTAAAGCTGATTATTAAATGGAAGTGCATAGGGGTATCCCACTCTGTGGGGCTGTGGAAGTTTTCCCCCCTTGCAAAACAGTTTATATATTTATTTATTTTTACTTCCTTCAGTGTCTGAGGTGAAAGTGTAAGGTTCTTTGTGAAGGTCACTGTTGCCGATTTGTCAGTCCACTCATTCAGATGCCGTTGCAGGTACGTGAAGTCGTCTGTTACTGTTGTAGTTTATCCTTTAAGTCCTGAAGAAGATTTTTAAACTCAGAGAGGCAGAATACTGAAGCATGGCATACTAAAATGTGGATACCAGTAGTTTCTTTGAGCCATCAACTCTTGCTGTTTTTCCATGCCTGCTTCAAAGTCATATCGCTTTGAATGAATTCTGGCTTCATGTTTCCTCTTCCTTTTGCCAGACTTTCCATGTTCCTGCCAACACAGAAGTCTGCCTTCTCCTATATGTTATCTAACTCTCCACTGCAGATTCCTTCTCCTGTATCTTCCAGACCTTCCACAGATTTATCGCTTTTGTGCTCACTGACTGACCTCCAGTCAGATAAGTTCAAAATGTTGGGACTGATGACAGCAATGCTGCTTTCCCACACAGCTGTGACGAAGCACACAGTGCATTTGGAAGTGTACCCACAGAAGCCCAAGAACAAACTTGCTGTAGCCTGTTACTCCTTCTCCCCTAGTCATTTGCTAGTGGTCAGATGTATTATGAATAACCTCGGGCTGTCATTTTTATATAAGGAGAACAGTTACTTTAATGCTTACTGTCTCAACCAGACATCAGACATTCCAGATGTCTTCTCAAACTCAGGTCACCAGCAGTGCAGGTAAATGCTTGCATCAGTGAGCTACCTGCCCTCACTTCTTTCAGTAATTCTTTTCTATGGGTGTATCACTTTATCTCAGAAAGTTGTTTCATTGTTGTTTCTTATGTTGTTCTGTTCTAGTCTTATGGCATGCAGCCACATTCCTAAGTGTTTTCTGGTTTTAAAACTCTTGTTTTTCTTCCTGTTGTTCTTTTGATATGTTTGGTTAGGAGTTTGGCGTAATGGTTAAGGTGTTTGCCTTACAAACACAAGGTGCAGGGTTTGAGTCTCACAAGGGATAATTATCTAGGCTTAAAATGGCTCACAAGGGCAGTTAGCCTAGTACTAACCTATGAACCTAATAGTCAGTATCATTTATGTTCTTCCTCTTGTCCTCTGTAATACTCACATTAAGATCTTAGGTCTTTTCTGTATAGCATTCAGTTTAGGCTCTGCACCAACTTTATCTGTCCTTGAATGTCTTCCTTACTGCATTAATATTCAGATTAACCAAAGGAATGGAGAGGGGGTTTAATGCACTTGCTGGTGATGCCAAGGTTGGTGTGTGAGTTGGGAACAGAGGCAGTGCAATTTAGTGCAAATTGGTAAAAGCTAAAATGAGCAAATAGATGGCAGCTAAGATTTATTGAAAAGAAGTATAAAGTTATCCATTTTTTGAGCATTTGCATGTAAAATACATAGGAACATTTGAAGAATCTACGAGGGACCACCACATCCATATTTGTTCTTCCACTGTGCGAGCAGATTGTATCAGGTACCATTAATATAAGATGTGGGTTTCTTTTATATAGATCAGCATTGGGTAAGGGCAGGCTGAATGACATTCTTCCATGGTGCAGGGTGCTGGTAAGCCCCACTCTTGGAATATGGCATTTAGTTATGAAAGCCTCATAGGATGTTTATTTATTTATTCTGCGTTATTTTTAGAGCTCTTCTGCAGAAGTGATCTATCCTGCTGCCTATGAGTTACTTTGTACCATTTCATACTTACACTGCCAAATTTGCTTTCAACTTTTTGAAATTTTCTTAGCTTTTCACCTTTTGTTAACAGCAAGAGTGGACACACTAAAACAGTTTTACTGTTTGATTATAGGTTCGTAGGTATATACTAGACTAAGGACCATCAGGGCCTTTGTTAGCCTAGCTGTGCAACCCAATCCAGTGGTGTCCCCATGTATCCTGAGCGTTTATTAGGAGGGGGGTATGTTAGTTAAGAAGTTTCTACAGGTTATGTGTGGGGACTATGTTAGTATGGGCCTTAATGTCTGCCTCAGTTTATCAGAGACTTGGAGGCCAGACCTGCACCTTACTAAATGGCTGGATGATTTACAGAGCCTTTTTTATCATCTTTATTAAGCAAGGCATTTTTAAAAAATTGACATAGGTTCATACACAGTAACAGAGAAGAAAACAAACAATAATAATGTTTCCTGTGATGTTTTTTTGTTAACAATTTTCATTTACTCCAACATTACATAAACTACTCAATTCCAGCATTCCCTTAAATTTCACTCATCCAAACGAACATTATTGTGCATGTGTTCATCCCACAAATTCCATTTATTTCTATGTAATTAGTTCCTTCCCTTTTATGAAGCTCTTACCATCATTTCTTTTACGTTTACAGTATTCAGTGCTTTGTTTGCAGTTTGTTTAGATTTTTATTTCCATTTTTTAATAATTTATTTTTTTGTCAACCAATAACATTAAACTGAGTGAGGCGTTACTGTGTCTTAGCATTTCCGATCCTATATTCCAGCTCAAAAGAGTTCTATGTCCTTATTTGCAACTATTTGCACCCCCAACATTTTTGACTAAGTGCTCTGTAGAGTTTTCTAAAATCTGTCAAATCATTATAGTCACAAAAAATATGTTCCAAGTTATCTCTTTCTTTCTCCTCACACCTCCAGCATTTGCCATCTACTTGAAGAAAAATTCTCTGAAGTCTGCTTGGGTTATAAAAATGCATATGCAAACACTTCCAAGGAAAATTCCTAAACCTTCTGGACTTTTTTTTTTTTTTTTGCATACATGCAGTGTTCTTCCATTGTTGTTTTATATAGTACTTTTCCAGCGTCTATATCACAACGTCGAATCCGTAAATATCGAACACTCACATGAGCGATTATTCACCTACTCAAAAACGGTATTGTGGGGGCTGCTCCCCCCACATCCCCCGCTAAATATATATTCCTACTCTGAGATTGCACTACAGTGAGGAAAAGGCAAAAATCCCGATCTTCACTGTACCATGAACAAAATCAATAAACTCTGAGTACGTGATTTTTCGCTCATGTGAGCATTCGACATTTACGGGTTAGATGTTGTGATATAGACCCATTTTCCATTCTCTCTTCCCAATCTTTGATAACCTCCACTGATTGATTCTTATATTTATGCAGTATGTTATGTATCCACCTAATTATCCCCTTTTTATCAGCAACGTTTGTTTAAGACTGAACTAAAACTCTACCAGAACTAGTCTTCTGTGCTAATTTTAAGCCGACTGTTGAACTAGATGTTTCCCCACTACCAACCATCCCATCCCTGCCAAAATCACCTTGAAGCAAATTATGTCCTCACAAAAAAATGGCTGTGTGGGCTGTGATCGTATCCTTGATTGTTTGCTAGTGTCAAACACCACTTAGTCAAACTCCCCTTAAATCTCTTCAGCTGAAGTCTCTGCATGAGTAAAGAATGGCCATAATGGTACCATACCACAATGGCAGCAAAATGACAGCCCTGAAAATCTATAGCGCTATTAGCCTCATAAAACTATTATCTATTAAATTATAGAGTGTACAATTGCCACACTGATTAGCAGTGATAAAGATGACTTACAGTCATGGACCCAAACAAATTTAAGTTGGTTAAAGTTAGGTTATGTCTAGTAAGCATACAGATTTTTTCAAAAATGTGACTGAAGTCTTGGATAAAGACCAGGTAGTCCATACTGCTTTTCTTGACCTCACAATGGCCTTTGACACCATCTCATACACTGGTATCACAGATACGTTTTCCCAACTTAACATAGCTTCATATCATGTCCTGGATAACTGTTTGGTGCTGTCTGATAGAAACCACTCTGTTAAGGTAAGAGGTACTACCTCTAGCCCAAGGACTGTCACCAGCAAGGTTTCACAGGACTTTTGTCATGGGGCACCTGCTGTTTGGCATTTACTACTTAACAGTAAGGATAGTCGGTGTCCCTGCTGAATGGTTCTCTCACCAAAAAACTCCAGAACAGTAGAAAATCGTAGTGAGGTACCAACCACAAAGGAGTGAAAACAAGATGTTCAAGGTAAATCATCACTTGTACTAGTCAAGGAGACTGGCTCAGAAAATGAAATGTCCAAAACTTTTATTAAAAGTACAAAAAGATGCTTTTCGTCCATCCACCATCAACAGCTTCATCAGATAACATTTATTGAGTTGTGTTGTGCTAATATACTGCTAAAATTTAATTAATTTAAAAATAAAAAATAAAAATAAATAAAATTAAAACTTTCATTTACTACTTAGTGAAAGCAGATGTGAAGGAACTGCACACCCAGTTTGCAGATGACAGCAAATGTAACCGATTATCAAATCCTTCTGATATGCTCAGACACTCTAACAAGTCCTGGACCATATTGACCACTGCCAGCTTGGCCTTGTAAGGGGGAAGAAATGGCATTTCTGGTCTGCTGCACTCAGCACTAGAAAGTGGAGACTTACAGGCTGTGGAAAGCTACAAAAAATGAGATCACTGGCCTGCTGCTACAAAGCCAGTTGTAGTAGCCTTCATTGACACGTGATTGGTAGCATACAAACATACATAAGGAGAAGGTGTTGTAAGCTCTTGATGTGATGCGAGTGGCATGTCAGCTGCCTAGGTGTTGGATCTAAAACTGTCTAACATTCCTCTCCACCCAACAGAGTGATACAAAGGATGGTTCTCCAGCTATATGTTCATTGTGTTTCACTGTTGCATTAGTAACCATGTGGGTATTCCTTGCTGTGGTCAACCTTGGCCGGCCCAAGTACCAGAGACTTAACCTCTTCTCTTGTGCTGGTGAATGCCTAGCATCTGACGTCAGGACATCTGGGAGTAAGGGTTTTCGGCCAGTGTCATCTTGCAGCTCTTTCTTGCTGTCGGAGCCAAAGGCATCCACATAGTAGACTGCATAGGTTGTTACAAATAACGTAGTGCTTCTTAAAGCTAAATGCGCACTGGGTAAAACTTCCTTCTCTCTTTTGAGTTTATGTGCCTAGATGAGTTATAGAACTAATATCTGTCCTGATTGTGGAAAACAGATTCCATGTCGGGACTTTCAGTCCGTTTGCCTTTTCTGCTTAGGCGTAGAGCACAACAGTCTTAATTTTCCCCATTGTGCCCATTTCAATAGAGCACACTGTTCTTCGTTGGACCGAGTATCTTGCCCAGTTCTTATAAAATGAAAGAGTTGCAGGGATCTTCATGTCTTATGGCATCTGCCAGTTCTTCTTTCGACCCTGCTCAAAAATTTAGGAAGTGTCCAAAACTTCATAAGGAGACAGATGACATAGCCTTGCCTTCAGCCAGTCTGCCCAGACTTGTGATTTTTAAGGGACAGAAGACACCTATGCAGTCCCTTCCAGTGGCTGAGGAAGTGTTAGAGACTGCTGTTGAGTGCCTTCAGAGTCCGCAGGCTTCCTGATCTTTTTATGTCACACAAGCCAAAGGACAAGGCTTTTTGGTTCAGTACGAGACAGCTTTGCAGACCATGGTATCTGATTCCCATGTTAGGTCTATAGATAGGGAGGGTGGAATCCCAAGAAATTCCAAGGGGTTGCCAGTTAATCATGTGCAGGCCATGGCTGCCTGCCTGTGGCTTTGTCCCATTACCTCTGACGCCACACCCAGGACCAACCTAAGGCCAAACCTTAAAGGATCCTTTTTGCCATGCTTCAGACAATGCCTTCAGGTTGTCAACCCTCACAGGACTACCAGCAGCATCTGCTTAGACTGGCTGAGGATTTGCTCACATTGTAACTTATAGAAAGCACTGCCCTACCAGATGTCCAGCCACTACAGAATCCGTTTCTGGGAAAAGATAGAGGGGACCCCCCCCCTTCGAGGATCCTCAGATTCTTATGATTCAGATAAGGATGAGTTGGCTTATGTAGAACAATTGTCCACAGGCTTATATACTGATTCTGACTCAGAAGACATGTTAGCCTTAGCTTCGCCACCTGAGGACTGCACCTTTGGGAAAACAATCCATAAAATGACTGAGTATTTCCATTAGGAAGCTAAGGATTACCCTCAATCTAAGAAGGTAGAGGTAACCCAGAAAGCTCAAAAAAGGTATGGAATCCCATCTTTGACCCAGTGGGTGGTAGGACTAACAAAAAACAGAGTACAAAGGATTAATCCAGATAAAATCACTTCAACTAGCAGATTTAAGACTCTCTCTCTGATCCCCTCTCTGTGGGAGGAATAAAGACGCCTTGTTGAAGTTTCAGTTAGTTTATTCAGTTAAGTAGGTAGATGGACAAGTGTTCTTGTTCTGAGAGAGGCCTTGTTCTGTTTAGAAATTCTACTGCGGATCCTGAAGTGGTGACTCAGGGTCCTAAGGGAGCTAAAGGCAGCATTTCCAGGAACCCATTGCATAATGATAAAGGAGAGAACCCTGGATTGTTTTGGCAAAGAAGTTTATACATCTGCCACTCTTGCTATGAGACCTGTCAATTGGCAGTTTCATATGGTTTACTGGACCATTTGGAAAAATGGAGGAAACGGAAGACAAAGCTTTCACCAGAGAACTGCTGATCATCTGCAATTCTGTATCTCAAGTTGCAAAGCATTCTTAGTAATGTGTCTATGATGGCTACAGAAATTTTCCAGAATGAGCAAATATCCGGATGGATGCTTTCTCTTTTCCATAGACAAGTCTGTATCTCTGCACATTCCCCTCCAATACCTCTTATCTCCAGGGTACTACTGAAAATCAGGAAGGAAGGGCCAAAGTTTATGTTTATTGCACCCTATTATGAGGCAATATTGGTTCCCTGTCCTTCACAACCTGAACAAGGAAAAACCATGGTTGCTTCCTCAACAGGGCAGATCTTCTGACACAAAACAGGGGTTCCATCATGCACCCCAACTTCAGCATCTTGAGAATGACAGCGTGGTTAATCCACTAATTTCTTCTCATGGCCACCTTTTGGATAACGATGTACTGGAAATCTTCAAAGAAGCCAGAAAATCATACATTTGAAAATGGAAAAGTTTCCTATATGGTGCCAATAAAATAATATCTCCCCAAGGCCCATGTGCTTGCTTACCTTTCTCATTTATTCTAATCTGGCCTGTTTTACTCATCTATTAAAATTCAGTCTTCTGCTATACCCAACTGGCAACCTGTGCAGCCTTCTCTTTTCTTTCAACCTCTCATGAAGCAGTTTCTTAAGGGTGTTATCAAATGAGGCCACCCAGGAGAGTCTCCTGTCCTCCTTGGGATCTCATTTTTGTGCTGGAAAAGTTTACTCTACAATCCATTTGAGCATGCTGCTACAGCTGGCATTCAATTTCTTTCCCGGAATGCAGCCTTCTTAGTGGCTGTTACCACAGCTACATGGGTTTCAGAACTATAAACCCTAGTGTGCACTGAACCCATCCTCATTTTTCACCATGACCGAGTTTATTTCAGGACTAATCCCCATTTCATGCAAAAGGTATTTTCTTTGTTTACTTTTAATCAGTCCATTCACCTCTCTGCATTATTTCCTCATACCCATTATAGGGGTGGAACGTATACTTTATTCACTTGATGTTCACGGGCAAGTCAGATACTATCTGGACAGGACCAAAGCAGCTAAGAAGAAGTCCAACTAGTTTTTTTTGTTACCTTCTCAAGTAACAGCCTGGGAAATCCTATGAGTAAACAAACCATTTAAAGTGGATTTCTGGCTGTATTGCCTTTTGTAAGAAGCATCGTAGAAAGCACATTTCACCACATATCAAATTTAATTCCATCAGAGCTACTTCTACCACCAGTGCCTTTCTTAGAGGGGTTCCCATCAGGGAAAATCTAGAGGCTGCACTTGGACATAGGTCCACGCATTTGCCAAACACTATAATCTTCTAATTTTTTTCCAAGTACTGTGCTGGATTTGCTTCTGCAGTTTTACATGGCATTCTAGCTTCTGCTTAAATGTTTTGTTACTTCCAGCCCCCCCTCTTTCTCAGCTTTGTCAGTCCTTCCAAATTGTTATTACTGTAACAGTGAAACACAATGAGCATAGTACAGCTGTGTCTTCTTACCATAAATGTTGACGTTCAAGTGTCTTCACTGTATCAATACATCTACCCTCACTCCATCACCTCAGTGTCATGCTTTCTGGTTGGGGGTGGGCACCCCTTTCCTGTCCCTTTCCACTACCCCTGTCCTATTCTGTCCTTTTCATTAGGTATTTACGGTCCCTTCACTTGCACATTAGGCACCTTTGGGTACTTTTTCTGTTGAGGGGCACCTCCTTTTTATGGGAGCAAGAAAGGCCCTCACAGCACTATTGCATGCCCCCTGTGATGTCAGCCCAGAACCATGTAGGGACAGGCTTAAAGAGAAAAGCCCTGGTTTGGTTAGTGTATGAGTCACTGCAGATAACCTGGCTGCACTTCTACTGCTAGGATGACCCCTCCCAGGGAGTAGATCTAGGAGTGGAGGCAAAAGTATTAGAAGAGCCGAGTAGGTGAATGTCAGCCTACACTGCCAGACTCCACAACAAAAGAAGAATAAAAAAATGGTTTCTTGACTTTCATCTCAATTAAAATATGATTCATATCTATAATTCCTAAAATGTACAAATAAAACTTCAAGCTAAACTAAATCCGTAAAACATATGCCCCGTGTAAATCATTTTTATACCCAGTGCTTCATCTAAATACTCCACTGTAGTAGAGAATAAATGAACCATATGGAAAAGAAAAAAAAATTCTATAAATATTGCAAACCAAAAACACTTTCAGTTACCACTGGCAATCCTATGCCTGCAACATTGCTCCCTCACAATGAACAAAAACAAACAAATAAAATAACCCCAGCTACTTAAGCTATCCAAAGCATGACCTTATGTAATGCTGAAATTTAAACGTCTTCTGATATCATCATCAACACAATCCCATAATTAAGTTCCCAATGTCCAATTAAATATCTCTGCCTATGAAAACTGTATATGAAATCCATATTCTTTTAAACAACATTTCTATCCCAAGCGAACAGCTTGTCCAGCTGCATCAAATCAAAAACATTCAGCCATTGTACACCTCTCATCAACATTACCAAGAAATGTCCACCGTGAAGCTCTAAGCCCTAAATCCTACCTCCGGTTTGATCAGTAATAAACTATCTTTATCTCCTTCTAATTGTCCTGGGAATATAAATATAGTTATAATATTATTTATTATTTATTTATTATACTTGTGTTTGCTTTTAAGGAGGGTTTGTCTTGCTCAAAAAGACTCCTTTTCAGTGTAGGCCTGGGATGAAAAACTCCAGTGTAAAATACAGTACAATGTCTAGAAACATAGTACAATACAGAAAATAAAATGAAAGTTAATTATACAGAATTATTACAAACACAAGAAAACTCAATGATCAAGAAAACAATGATCAATGGGGCAAACCATCCAGTTAGGAAACATAAGAAATAGAAATGTGAGCGTATTCATTCATATACTTGATGTTTTAGATATGAAGACGTAAGACATACAAAATCATTGTAACAGCTGTCTTTGAATAAGAGCAGCTTAAGGTAGTATTAGTATGAGAGGAAGAAATATTTAAAATTAAGTTTTTCCTGAGACTGGTTAGTGGGTGGTTGGAAGAAAGGAAATGTGAAGAAATATTAACTGAGAAAACAACACTGTTCAGTAGGTGACAGTAAGAGCAGAATAAGTTAGGTGACAATAGTAGCAATGGAAGAGAAAGGTGAAAAGGTGGTAAGAAACGTAAGAAAAGCAGGTGAAAAAAGGGCAGGAATAACAGACAGTGCAAGAGTGTAGGGAGGTTTGATAAAATTGTGATGAGAAGATAGTGTGGGGAGTGGAATACATGTTAATTTACAGCAGAGATGTTTTAGGTGGTAGAACTATATTATGTTTAGTACATGTTGGCCATTAGTGGCGATAAGCAGGAGTATAGCCATGTGTAGATCAGATACAGCTTTGGATGAGATTTAAAAAAATGAGTTATCAATTTGTTTCAGAGTAAGTGAAATGGAGTTCTTTACTTCTGAGACACATTTTGAATAATGTGATCCTCCTGCAGTGTTACTGGCTTTATTAATGGCATGCAGAGACTTGTCCCCTGAGTTGTATGCCTCTGGAGAGTGCAGTTGGATTATAGATAGTTTTCAGGTTTCAGGGTTGAGACTTCGCTTCCTGTTTAAGTGCACAACAGTAGAGTGCTGTAGTGTGTTTTGAAGTAATGGTTAGCTGTAAATTTAGTAATTTTTTTATAACAGTGTTCCATTTTTAAGTTGTAGAGATTTGTGACTCACTGACTGCTGCATCCTATTTTATATAGGAACGTTTTTGTTTTTACTATGTGTTATTTTAACTTCATTAGGTTGCTGTTACTGATTCTTTAAATGTTTGAGCTACATTGTCAATTGGAAGTATCTTATTGGCTGGTCAATTTCTGAATTTTTATTTAAGTACTGTTTTGGATGTGTAATAGTTTCTGAAGAAGTGAATGGGGTTCGTGAAAGTGCTTACTCAAATAACGTATGTTAAGTTTTATCAGCTGTGCTTTGGTGCAGCTTCCTTTTTAGTTATTAAGTTGTAGAGATGCTCCCAGATTGAGAATTATTGATGAGGTGTATAGGAAGGATGATAAATTGGGGCATTTGTTTCCTTGCTGCATCAGTAAAGCAGGGGTTTTACTTTGGTTTAATTTCTTCACATCTTTTGGGTTTCTATGGGTGTTTAATACCATGACAAAACCTGACCCCATACCTAAGCTAGAATATAATTGAAGTTCATAAAATTAATATTGTTTCATCTTTGATGTTAACCGAAGTGCTCTTCACAGCACCTGCAATGTGCCCAGAACTGACTCCTTCTGCAGTTCATACAGAGTTACATGTATTAGTAACATATCTGAATATGACTTTATATTTTTATTATTGGAACTATCTGTGTATCTTTCTTCCACATTGCTGTCATGATATTTTATTACTTTGTTTCTCTCTGTACTTGAGACACTGTAATGGCTTTGTGTAACAATTTCATTGATCAGTGCTACTATGTTTTTCTTCACGGACTACTATATTTGGTTTTCTTGCAACTATTTTTTGAACTGATGGTAATGGGTGATCCCATGTGATGTACACCTCCTAATTCTCTGTAACCCCTTGTGGTTCATATTTCCAATGCTTCTCAGCTACTTCTGTATTGTAGTGTTTGCACAATCCCCAGTGCAACAATCTTGCCACATTATTGCGCCTTTCATTGTTAAGGGCATCTGCCATGAGTGTATCACACCCAGCAACAAAGTGTGTGACTGTTTCGAATTTTTATTTTTACAAAAAATAACCTCTGACAACATTTGTCTGTTTCTCCCACATGTTCAATGGACTTTGTAAACCAGTGTGAATGTTGTCCACTGTCTTGGGCTGCCGTTATTAACCTTTTGATTTCAATTCACTTCTCCTTAACCATTCCTGCAACAAATCCTGATCAACTTGAGGATGTTCCAGGAGATCTCTGTACTTGCCACTATATTTATGGATTTTTTTACATTTCTCATATGATCCTTCTTCTTATATTCTTTCTTTTGCTTTTTGGCACATTCAGTTGCTGTCTGATTTTGTCTAACTCCGGTTTGATTTCCATTCCCGCTTGCCATCTCAATGCTTCTGCTAAATTAAGCAGAGAGGTCATCTTAAAGTTCTAGTCCTCATGTTTTAAGGCTTTCCCTATGTTTGGATCTGATGAGGTCAGCAGATAGGGTCTATATCATATGAGCAACTTGCACAAATTGCGAACGCTCATATCGAACGTACCGGACCTCAAAGTGCTTTTTCTGAGATCGCATTACAATGAAGAATGGGATATTTTCCCTTTCCTCACTGTAGTGCGATCTCGGAGTTGGAATATATATTTAGCGGTGAGTGTGGGGGGTACTCAGTACATTCAGTATTATGGGCATTCGCAATTTGTTCGATTCGCTCATATGATATAGACCCCAGCAGATATATGTGCAATCCGACAACTGCAGATCTGTACATGTAATCAATTTTGGGGAGGCCCATACCGCCTTCAGTGTGTGGAATATATAGTCTTGGTATGCACTGAATTTTGTATATCATTTGACATGCATGAAACATTTTTCTTGTTTTTATGTCCAGCTGATCCAATACCTTTTGGGGTCAGTCAGTCAAAACAACAGGAAGAAAAAATAGGTTTATAGCGTGGACTTCATTCCTGGATGTCGAGGCTGTTTTCAGTATTAGTTTTAGTCTTCTGAAGTATTGCTTACTAAGTTTTATTTGCATTTGTTCATGTTTTATTGATTATCCTTCATCAATTCTGAAATATTTTTGGAATATTTATAAACAGGGTAGATCAAGCCTTCTCAACTTGGTTGACTTCTTTGAGTCAGTCACCAGAGCTGTGGATGAAGGTAAGGTGGTTCATTACTGCGTACCTTGATCTGGCTAAGGCCTTTGATACCATTCCCCACTCAGGAATCATAGAAAAACTTACTAAGCCAGGCATCAACCCCTATATCACTAGGTGGGTTGCAAACTGGCTCACAGATAGACCCCACAGTGTGAAAGTAGCTGACTCCAAGTCAGACAGCCCTCCAGTCACGAGTGGAGTCCCACAGGGTTTGGTCCTGGGTCCACTCCTTTTTGGTATCTACTTCTCTGAAGTTTAGGCCAACACGAAGGGACTCTGGCTGACAAAGTTCGCAGATGATTGCAAGTTGGGAGCAATTAATAACTCCCCAAGTGATGTTGACATCCTACAGAAAGGTCTCAGTGAGACCAACGACTGGTGTCAGAACCATAACCTTAAGCTCAATGCCAAAAAATGTCTTCATCCCCTTTGGGAAAAACCCAGTTCCCTTGAATTACTACATTGATGATAGTCCACTGAACACAGAAGGTGTTATAAGAGATCTGGGAATGCAGGTTGACAGCAACCTCTCTTTTAACCACTACGTTGCCACTGTGGTCAGAAAGTCCTTCTATGTGGCACATCACTTTACTAAGGGTTTTGCATCCAGGAAGAAAGAGATCATTGTCTCCCTCTACTCTTCTCTCATTAGGCCAGTCATTGAGTACAATGCCCCATTTGGCATGTACCTAAGTAGACATCTGCAACAACTGGAGAGGCCACAAAAGTACCTCACAAAGAGGATTCTAGGCCTTAAACACTTGTCCTATATGTACAGAATCAAAAAAAACTCGAACTATTCTCTGTCTCATATCACCTACTTAGAGGCGATCTCAGCTTGACTTACAAAGCCATGTCTGACCCAGCTCTGTTAGAAATGCTACATCTAAAGAAATCCCAATCCCTCCACACCACACGCTCCAGAGAACTCAACCTCATTACCACAATCAACAGAACATGCTGGAGGGATAGGTTCATAACCCAGAGACTGCCCATGCTATGGAATAGACTTCCCA